>NW_025047844.1:697500-712500 GCF_018831695.1 Puntigrus tetrazona
TGTCCTCGGATAACGGCGTCTCTGGGGACGCTCTTCAAACGCGAGCAGGCCTTCTTGACCTCTGACCTCTGCCCCGGAGGGTTCATCAAATCTAAGCTGTTTTGATTTGCCACAAATGACCCCAAAAAGCCAAAGTCACCATCTACGAGAGCCTTTCTAGGAATTTCTGGGTGACAGAATAAAAAAAAAAAGCAGGTCAGACATAAAGCAAGCGCTAATTGAAGCAATAAGCCACTCAAGGCTGATTTAAATGGTCTGAAACGAATTAACGGCGGTAAAAATCACTGTACATGAGCTCAAAACAGTAAAAAACTAACAAAAAAATGATTTATAGAACACCAGAGTCTAGTGCCACAGAATAAAAAATAAATACGAAAATAAAATATATGTGCATTCTTTTTTTATTTCTATTATATTATGTTTATGTAATTCACACACAGATCATATATTTTGAAAATATTTACACGTGTTTACGTTACATAATTTAAGCCTATATTAATTTTCATATAATTTATAATAAATTGCATGTGTGTATTTATACACACACACACACACATGATAAATATACACAGTACAAATTATACATATATTATGCAAACAAAAACATTTATTTTGGATGTGCTTAATCACGAATCAAAAGATGCAACTTTTTATCTCACATTAACAGGTTTGTAAGGTGACTTTTAAACAATTCTGATATTTTTTCCTCACAATTGTTTTGTTTCTGACGTGGGTTACATCTTCAGTTTAGTTTTTTCGTCCCTTTCTCAGACGTTTAAATCTTGAAACTGTTGTTTCTGCCACAGAATCAAATCATGAAGCAACTGCAGCTTTTTATCTCATTTTCAGCTCTTACTAAAAGTCAGAAATGTTATACAAAGTTATACAAAGTCAGACGTTTTTATTTTGTGACAGAAATTTAAGACAGATATTTGGTTAAAATTGCAAAATCTAAATGTCCATTTGCAAAAATAAGTAAAAGTTAATAATTAATAATAATAGTTAATAGTTAATAATAAATAAATTGTGCTTTTATGCAATTAAAAATACCCAATGTAAATTTTGAATTCTTTTGAAATTTAGAAAGTCAGAATTGCAAAATAACATAATTCTGGGAAAAGGGAGAAATTATTATTATTATTATTATTATTAATTATTATTACTATTATTATTACTATTATTAATAGTAATAATAATAATACAATTAATTCTGAAAAATAAAGTTAATGAGAAGAAAATAATATTTCTAAATACAATTCTGAGATTCTAATTAACCTTATTTTTCAGAATCAATTTTATTATTATTAATAGTGATATTAATATTAATATTGATATTAATATTAATATTGCTATTGATATTAATATTAATATTGATATTAATATTTATATACATATTAATGTTGATATTTATATAAATATTAATGCTCATATTTATATTAACATTAATTTTAATAAAATTAATTCTGAAAAATAAGGTTAATGAGAAGAAAACTCCGAACTGTATTTAGAAATATTATTATTAATAGTAATCATGAGAAAAAGAGGAAGAAAAAAATCTGGACACTGGATACCTGACAGCTACAGGTCACTAAACCGTCACAGAATATGATGAAATATATCAGTTAGCAGATTAAAAATAAAATGTAAAAATGAAAGGCTTTAAATGCACGCATGAAATATGTGTGGTTTTCCATGGAGTCCTGGTTAATCACGAGCGACTTTACTGTCAGCGACCGTGATTTGTTTCACAAACCCTTCACGCTTTGACTAACAGCTCGGCGGAGTCTGTCTCCGGCTTTCGTGTTGCCAGGAAAGGTATTTTTCACGAGTAAATAATTACGGCTCGTTCCTTACTAATTCATAACGTGATGGGGACGCGATCGGGAGGACCGAGAACGAACGAGACGGATGCGTGGAGGAATATCTGCCACGACTTTATGAGTGATGCTGCTAAAGTCATTAGGAGGACTTCATCATTTACTCGCGAACGATATATTTCGTAGTTCTCAAACGATACTTGAGAGAATATCGCCTTACCGGCCGGCCTCACACACACACACACACACACACACACACACACATTAGTCAGTGTGTGTGTGGCTTTACTCAAACACCTGCAGTCCCAGCACAGCTTGAGATGAATGATGAACAACACATCACCTACAAACGAACAGGAAAAACTGAGTAATTCATGTTGGGATGATCTTCTTCTTCTTCTTCTTTTGGGCAATTTTGGCCGGTTTGACTTCTCCTAACGCGGTTTTTTTAGCTTAAAGAAAATGCCTAAAAAGAGCAGTTTCGTGCATCGGTCAAATTCGAGATTTTTGGATTATCATAAATATCCAGAGTAGCGGAAAGGAGACGTCTAAATGACGTCTTTTATAGCACTTAATCTGTAAATACATATTTTTAAATATTCCTGTCTCGGTCCTAAAGGCTTTTACAATTTGCTTGATTTTATAAAAATTTTATCGCCCCCCAAAAATTGTGAAAACATAAAATATATGTCCAATATGGCAAAAAAATAAAAATAATTAATTGAAAATGAAATCATCCAGTAGTGCACAATTAAACCTAACATTTTATAAAACTTGTGATACAAAATATGTTTGCATTCATTCATTTAATGACTTACATCATTAAACAATTACATCCTAATTACTTAGCTATTTTTTAAGTATTTATTTTACTGTACGTTATCGTTTGCAGATTGTCATCACCGTGCATTATTGAAATACACCGAAAGGCAGGTCCCAAAAGGAGCTTTTTCCTCCGCTTCAGTAAAACTTTTATTTCTCTCCACATTCTGAAGATTTTTACTGCGAGGTTTGTTCATACCTCATTTCATGCCACATTTCATTCCTAAAAATAGGGTGAACTTATTTGTTTTGCTGGTTTATTTATGTCATGCTTCGCTTCCATGTTTGTTGTCTTTCAAAATAGTGGAAAGAAAACTAAATAAAGAGCATTTTAGTGCGTTTTATCCACTTGCTTTGGCAGCACTTACATAAATAAAAATTCGGAAGATTTTTACAGAGGGGTTTGCTCATATTTCATTCATATTTCATTTATTTGCATCTGTAGATTTCAATCACAGGTACATATTTCCAAATACTTATTTTTCTAAAGATTTTTACTGCAAGTAAATTTTACTGTTTTATTCCTCCCAGTATTCAAACGTTTTTTTAACACTGATTTATACGATTTTGCTTCTAAAACACATAAAAATTGATTTCTGGCTGTTGATGATATTTACAGATTCATGGAGCGATAAAAGAGAAATCCCACATGCGCGGCGCCCCTTTAATGCGCCAACAAAGTCAAACGGGAATTTTGAACTTTATCCAACGCTCAGATGATCTTCTGTAAATGTATGCAAGATGATGCACAAAAACCAGACTGCTGTGTTACTGGTGAGGTATCTATTATATTAAACGCGTGTCTTGTCTTAATTGGTGTTGGTGTAGATATACCTACACATGGGTGCTCGAGCTCAAAAGGGGGTTTCTTGCATGGCACATGTGTTCTCTGTTCTTCATTACATGCAGACAAAACATCCTAGCGGCTTGGCAGAATCCGTCTTTTATGTGCGTTAGTCGAGTTTCCCTCCGCAGAGTCTAACCAGAAACACCCCGGAGGCCTGAGCGGGGTCACGGGGTCACGGCGTCTCCTGCCAGCCTGCGATATCCAATAAAAGAGAGAAACGGGGCAAAGCGGAAAACGGTGAGATTTGGCAACACGCGCCTACACGTAAAGGGTGTTTCACAACAAGCCACAGAAGAGCCATTTTTGGTTTCCCAAAGAACATTTTAATAGGCAGAAGAAATATAAAGGAGCTTTTGTTAGACGGAAATAAGATAATTTGATGGATGATAGGATAATTCTTCCACCTTAAGAACGTCAACAGGCGATTATTTAGTATTTGACTTTCAAGAAGTACTAGTATAGAAAATTAAACCATTTAAAGTCGGTTTAGACGGTTTAAAATAATAAAAAAGGACTGGAATCAGGACAAAAATAAAGTAAATATATCAAAATAAAGGTCCCATAAGGATGATTTTACAACCATTTTTGTTTCTTCAAAGTATATATTCAATGAATAGTTGTTAAAAAAAACATTGTTTCTCGTTGAAAAAAATACATTTTAATAGTCAGAAGGATCATTAATCAATAAAAAGATTCCAGTAAAAATCTGACTGATTTCAAAGCAGTGATCGTGTAAATATTTAAAACGATAAAGTTACAAAAAAAAATGATTTAAAGTGCCACTGTAAAAAATAAAATGGTGAATGCTGTGGGACGCAGAAGTATGCAAAACAACTCGAAATGCAAACGAAAATAGATAAAACGGACCAAAACGTCAAACAGAACCACCGTCTGCTGATGTTAATGATGCAAACAAAACTAAAACAGAAGCAAAATGTAATACTCTTCATGCAGGCGAGACTTAAGCGAAGAATGTAAATCACATGCGCCGAGATGAAAAGAGCAAAGTGAAGGAAACAGAAACAGAAAAAGACTAATCTCCAGAACGGGTCCAGAGCAGAAGACACTCAATCAGACTCCTCATCAAAGACTGTCATGCATTATCAGATCTTTCTATCTTTCTCGCTCCAGTCTTTTAGCGAATTTAAAAGTAGGGTCTACAAAAAAGCTGCTGATCGTCAGCGCCCTTTGTCGCTTTTAACACGTTTTGAAGGTTTCAGATGAGCTGCATGGCATTTGTTGGAAAGCAAGACTGAAAGGAAGGTTCTGGTTTTGACCCTGAGAGAAAAGAAACCAGAGCTGAGCTCGAGGGGATTAGCTCGCAGAGACGCTCGGGAACTAATCGACAGACATAATAGACCTGTACATAAACAGGGTGAAAGAACATCGCCGATGGATGAAGAGAACGGGAACAGAAGGTCACTGGAGAATGGACTTCAGCCTCGCTTTCTGCCAGAAAGAGAGCAGCCAACGGTTTTAGGAAGGAAAAGACACGGCGAACACCGCTTCGTGAAGATTTAAACAAAACATTTTTATGCATGGGTTTGTGTTGCATCACCAGCAAAGTGAACCGTTTTAGGAAGCAAACAGGATAAGTCCCGCCCCTCTTTGTTACCATGGCGAAAATATACAGTGAACTAATCATCTCTTTACCAGTTCTAGAAAGAAAGAAACACGAATGAACGACAGAAGTGTGTTGTTTCGACAGAAAGAAGTCACACTTTTTCAAGTTTAAGTCCACCGACGTAAAGCTCCTGTTTGTGGGACAAAATGGCCGACCGGGCTGTGAATAAAACCATCAAAGCATCACTTTCACATCTGACAAGAGTTCAGGTTTGTTTTTCATCTCGTTATCGCTTCTGAAAATTTCTGTAACTTTCCAACTTTTAAAACAAAAAGGCGTGATTAAATTTTACTGTAATGCGCGTATGCGTAGCGTTTTTGTGGCTATTAATATTTTAAATGAGCCATCGCCGTTTGATATAATGCACGTACATCCCCTCAGCTACATTTTTGGGGCAATTAATATGTTTAAATAAAAACAAAAATTAATTTGCAGAACTGGTTTGGGTTGCTATTTGTTCAGCAGCTACTTGAATCTTGACGAGGAAACACTTACCTGAACATCAAATGAAAACTCATCTAAAGTCTCCGTGTTTTCGACCTCCATGGCGATCCATAAACACGTCGGTGAGTATTCGGGTTCGTTCCCGCTCATCTGCGGCGGCGGGAAGCAGCGCGTGCCGATTCGCGCTCTTTTACGTCACGTGATTTATTGACTAAAACCCTCGGCGCGTATACGCTGTACGCTGTGTTTACACCAGAATTACTGTAATCATGACTATTAAAACGAGATCACGAATTGTAAAAAAAAATCGCTTGAAATCATGGATGCTGTGAAATAACTAATTTATATATCTTCACTGTATAGAAACAAAGGCTGAAGTTTCGAGTGTCAAATTAGACATTATATATATATATATATATATATATATATATATATATATATATATATATATATATATATATAAATTAATTAAAATAATTTTAATAAATTAATTAAAAATAATTAATTAAAAATGAAATAAATATATATATATATATATATATATATATATATATATATATATATATATATATATATATATATATATAAATTTTTTTATTTCATTTTATTTAATTTTTTATTAATTTATTTTTTTTTTTATCAGCCAAACCCCTTAGCTTTTTAGCTATATAGTCTAATATTTAACGAATTTCACAAATACATTTTTTTTAAAGAGATAATCATCAAAATACACACAGGTGAACAAGTATTTCACATATTTTCGTTTTAATGTCGATTGTTTTTTTTAATTTTCTTCCTCACAGATCCGCAGATGTTCTCCATAAACACAGGACTACAGATGAAGGAGTAGAGGGATTATTTTATTATTTAAAAGTATGTACAGGTTCTATCCAGGGAAATAACGCAACGTATGACTATATGTACAATTTACTTTTTTACATTATGTCTTTACAAGAAGCCGTCTTTTAGAAAAAACAACGCCTTGCTAATACGTGGGAAAATACACACACTCGCATACGAAGGAATACACACATAAATAAATATCAACATCAACATTCACTGACTGCCACAACAAAGATCTCCACAGCCAAGAACATAAACGGTTTACATCATTTCATCACGCATATGTAATAATTAATAAACAAAACACTCTCTGTTAATCTTTAATGAAATATTGCTAACGTATCAATAAGAGGCGACAGCTGGATGGGTCGTTTATGCCAACCGAGAAAAGAAGGCTTCGACCAAAAACTAAATGATTCCGCCATACTCATGTTGTTTTGAGTTATGAGCTAAGCATTTCCCAAAAGCATCACAAGCAAAACATTGGCACTAACGAAACTCTGCAATTGAATCAGGCTCGCGATGCTTTTGGGAGATGCTGAACGGAAAAGAGCCGCATTACGATTCTTCAGAAATGAGCAGCGTGTGATTTATTGCAATGATGAAATAATGCAGACATCGGCCCTGTTTACGCAGGACGTTTCTCCACAGCTGATTCGCCCGTTCTCCCGATGTCGCCTGGTGTGTCCGTGTACATGCACGCCTGAAACGCTGCCGCTGCTCGAGAGTTCATGATCAAACGGAAACTGCAGAGTTTGAGCGAGAGAGCGAGGCGCTTCGAGTCTACTGACCGCTTCAGTGTCTCTCAGCTGAAGACTTCTGATGATGATGATGATGATGATGATGATGAAGACGGACTTCTGTAAAGAACAAAAACACATGAAACCAATGTGAAGGGTGCGCATGATATAAATTATATATAACAGAAAACAGAAAAAACAGAAAACAGAAAACAGAAAAAACAGAAAAAAAACCTATAAAAGAATAAAAAAATACAAATAAATAAATAAATAATATAATAATATAATATAATAATATAATATTATATTATAATTTTTTATTATATATATATATATATATATATATATATATATATATATATATATATATATATATATATATATATTTTTTTAATTTTTTACTATTATATAAACAATTATATATAAAAATATATATTGTATATAGTTATTTATATTACTTAATTATATAATTATATATATATATATATATATATATATATATATATACACACACAATTTTTAAATTTTTTTTATTTTATTTTTATTTTTTATTAATTTTTATTTTTTTTGAGAATTGATATCATAAGCATTATATCATAGCGCCTGTTCTAATCTGATTTACCAGATCACCCGTAAACGAGGTCGCTTTCCCAAGGTGACTGATACGAGAACAACGCTTTCCAAAATAAGACAAAATGCAAACGAAATCAACCAAAAACCAGACGCAGGACAGAACAAATCGTAAAACCACCATCAAAACACAACAGACGTAAAGAAAGAATAAAAAAAGGTCTGATCTGATTTTCAGTTGTGTTCTGAAGGTGCCGGACTAAAATGAATATGCTGGTTTAGTGTAGTCTGTCACCGATTATGAATTTGCATGCTGGGTAATGCAGCTTAGGTTACTTTTTACAGGTTTATTTTGAGATCGCTTGAGAAAACTCACTTTGCTGCAGCGGCGTCTGGAAGATCTTCTGGACGCTGGTCCTTCTCCTGCTGCGGTGATCACCTGACCTCTAACCTGTAGAAGGAGGCCGGCCGGAGATCAGACACCACCAGAAGATGACGATCCTGGAGAACATCCCAAGAAACAGGAAATCATCATCAGAGCCTCCACAAATAAAGACACTTTTCACTTTTAAATGCGACACAAATGGTTTATACCCTACCAGTCAAACATTTCTGAACAGTATGGCTTTTAATAACTCCCGAACCTGCATTTATTTGATTCAAAGTGCATTTATTGAATCATTTGATTCAATATCACTATTTAAATATCCTGTAATATACTTCTATCTGAATACATATATGTAGTTTATTCCTGTGATTAATGCTGCATTTTTTTTTTTTGCATTATTACAGTTTTCAGTGTCGCAGACGATCCTTCAGAAATCATCCTAATATTCTGATTTGCTGACATTTATTATTAATAATAATAATAATAATAATAATTTTTGAGGAATAGAGAATTAAGAAGAACCAAATGTCCCTGAAACAGAAATCTTTTGCAACATTATAAATGCATTATAAATTGCTAAACAAAAGTTTCACATTTTATAACATCTATAATTTCTATATGATTTTTTGGCACGTTTATTTGACATAAAGCCGATCATTGGATATTTTCATTCATCAAAAAATCCTAAAAAAAAAAAAAAATTTACTCGACATTTTTAAATATTAATAATAATAAAATGTTTAGGAGAAGCTTAATCAGAGAATGATTAGAATGATGCACGGAAATAAATGATATTCATAATCATATTCGCATTGATAAATAGCATTGAAAAATGGTACTGTTTTTGTTATAGCAGAAGAAATAAAAGGTCTGACTAGTAGTGTATGTGCATATGAAATGACTTCTGTTGTAATTTCTGTATAATCCGCTGGATTTTTTCTTCTCAGGTCGTTCACATGGGATTATTCCAGCATGTTTTGGCACGAAGAGCCGCCCAGCGCCTCTGTTTTCCGTGTTTGTCATGAGCTCACTGAAATCCTTCAGATCGACTCGTTACGAAGAATGAAATCATCCATAAACAAATACACGTCGCTCATAAGCGGCTCCGATCTGATAGCGGCGGCGGCCGCCTTCGGGAGAGACCTGAGGAAGCGTGCGGACCCAACCTGGACACGTTTCCATCTGATTGAGTCGAGTAAAGCTGAGCTGTTTGTTCTCGGAGGACAGAGTCATTGATGGAGAAGATCAGCGCTGACGTCAGACGAAGAACGAGCTCAAAACGACACTCCATCACCGAGAACATGCTAATAACTACCATATGAACACTAATCAAGATAGACCGTCCCATTAGAAGGCTTTATGCTATTTACTGCAACGCTATTAAATTATATGAACTGCATTATATATTAAATGTAATTTTAGTATAAATGTAGTTTTTATTATTCCATTGAAATGTTAAATATTGTATTGTTATAACTGTGATACAACATAATTGACATTATGTAAGAAATTTATGAATATTGTAATATATTAATGAATATAAATAATGTGAATAATTATATAAGTTATAAATGTTCATATTAAATATAGTTTTTAAAATAATTTAATATATGATGTAATTTATACATTTAGATTTTTGAGAAAACTTTATATTATATTTTATATTATTTAATATTTTATATTATATTGATATAACTGTATTAATATTTAAATTATGGTATTATTTCATATATAAAGGAACTAATGGTGTACAGTGTTAATGAACGAATTCTTATAAATAATAAATAATATATGCTGCTATATGGTATACAGATTTTTTATGTTATTCTATATATGAATTATATAATTAAGTAATATAAATAATAATAAATATATATATATATATATATATATATATATATATATATATATATATATATATATATATATATAATTGTTTATATAATATTTAAAAATAATAATATATATATATATATATATATATATATAAATAATCGGCGTGCATGTGCATATATGTATAATGCATAAATATATGTAGTACATATAGCTGTATGGGTACACGCACAAATTTATGCATTATACTATTACTTAACATTATATGAAGTTATATTTTTATTGGCAACAAAACCATCCACATTGCGAACATACATAACTCAACATGACTTCATCCAGAAAGCATCCGGTTTGAGCCTCATGCAGCGCTCCATTCATCAGCCCCGTCCAGAGCTATCATATTTTACACTCTTGGACTTCAATATGTAACCGATTTTCCACGAGGGGCGCTCCGGTGAGAAGCGCGGGCCAAGAAGACGTAATGTAGTGTAATTGATGCAGCTTTCAGTGCGTGCGGAGAAGACTCACAGGTGGCAGGATCTGAGACTGGGACACGATGCTGTTGGGAAGGCTGTTGGGGCGACTGGCGCTGGAGACCTCCGCCCATGTGACCTGGAAGCCCGTGACGGGCTGGAGCGGCCGCGGGCGAGACACGCTCCAGAAGAAGCGAGCCGTCACGTTACCCTCGCCGAAGCTGAAGGACGCCGTCAGATTCTCGGGCTTCGCCAAAACCTTCGCCGGTGCTGTGAGAAAAAACATCAGATGCATCAGAGAACGGGCTCGGACCACACAGAAACATCAGGGACGAGGAGTCAGGACGGAGCAATTTTTATAAATATACCACGTCATGACAAAAATACGTAAATATTGTGAAGCTATGGGAACTAATCACTGAATTACACTTATTTCATTATTGTTAACTAAGACTAAACGATAACGCGTGAAAACGCCATTGTTTCTTAACTTGTTTTGTTTCAGTCAGTCAACATTTTGTTAATTTAGTTTAAAATAAATAAATTAAAATGTAAAAAAAAAAAATCAATAAAAGCTGTATATGCGTATAAAAATAACAATATTAAAAATAAAAAAATGTAAAGAGAAACGAAAAAATGTAAAAATTAAAAAGTGGAAACTTAAACTTTAACAGAAAACAAATGATGAATTGTAAGTTTTAATAAAATCTATAAGAGTATAGATATGATAATAATATGTCGTTGGTATGTGCTCAGAAGACCACTCCATCTACCAAAAGATTTATGGAAATTGACAACTTATAGATGTTATCTAAAACTAAATATGTATAAAAATGCAATATAAAAATTCAAACTGTGCACGAGTCGCTAAATATTTCATTTAGTTGCTAAGGCAACGTTCTAAATTCAGTTAAGAGTCAAAGTAGTGAGGAAGCTAAAACTAAAATGAAATAAAAAACTAAAAAAAGAAAAACAACAGAATTAATAAAACCAAAACTGAAATGAAACAACACAGACTACATGCTAAAACTAAAATGATATTGGAAAATAGAAAAATAAACATTGCAAACTATAATAGCAAATCAATAATACTAAACAACGCATATTCAGACGTAACAGGTTAAAAATAGTGAAATAGTGAGGAACTCTCGCACGAACGCCTCAAACGCCTCCAACGTCATACTCAGATGAACTCAGACGTGTTCTGAAAACAAAAGCATCTCTGTTCTTACGAGTGTCTCCAGGACAGGCGATGGGTTTGACGCTCTTGCTCTGGAGCGTGGCGCAGGACGGCGTCAGGAAGAAGACGCTCTCATCTTTGGAGCGTTGTTTAGCGCTGAGCGAGTGAACGGTGACCCTGTACTTACACGAGAACAGCAGACCGGGCAGATTGATGAAGTTCTCCTGAAAAACAGAAACATTTTTGTTTTTTTTTAGAGTCACCTGTGAAAGAATACAACAGTGCCGTTTGTTTTATGTGTGATGCTAACGTGTAGCATTAAAAAAACACCTCAAAACACTTAAATATATGGAAAGCTAGTATGGAAATTTATTAAACAGAACGTTGACCACGTAAACATGCACTATTTTTGCATCGACTTGACAGACAACAGCAAATAAAACGCCTGTATTCGGAGACTATATTGGCATATGAGACATAATGGTATGTATATATTAGGGATGCACCGAAATTTCGACCGCTTAAAGTTATCGGCCAAAAAGCAAGAGTGAAAAGAGAAAATATGCTATATAATATACGCCGTGCCTGTTCACACATGGCTAAATCTAGAGTTAATATGCTTTGAAAAGAATTGCACTGACTGTGAAGGGCCAGAATGTGCGCATGTTAACTTGGTCTAAACGCTGTAAAACTATCTTTATAAGTACTAAAAAAAACATGGCAAGAACTGAAACCCCTAACACGACCTTCATGTGTTCTGTTTAAAGACTTTTGGCCCTATCTGCCTTCCATATAAAACTTACATTCATATATTACATTTCCCTGGGAATCAAACTCATAACCTTGGTAACACCATGCTATAGAACTACAAAACACCAAAACAACCAGCAACAAAGTAACAACCACTTAAAACATTCTAGCAACTACATAGCAACACCTAGAACATCTTTACAACAATATAACTATTCCCTAGCAACCACTCAGAACATAGCAATATCCTAGTAAACACTTTAGAAACTGCATACGAACACATTATGAACCACCTATAGCATTGTAGCAACTAAATAACAGTGCCCTATCAACCACCTGGAATGCCTTAGAAAATATGCCCCAGCCACCACCTTAAACAACTTACTACACAGCAACCACTTTTAACACCTTAGCAACCTCATAGTAACATACTGGCAGCTACCCATAACACCTTAAAAACTGCATAGCAACACCTTAGTCACTAGCTTGAACATTATAGCAACATCCTGGCAACCGCATAGACCACTTTAGAAACTGCATAGTTAGCAACCTAATAGCAATGTCCTGGCAACCAGTCAGAACACCTTAGAAACAACATAGCAACCACCCAGAACACAAAACCCCGTAACAACATCCTGACAACCACCCAGAATGCTTCTCAAACTGCATAGCAACACCTAGAACACCTTAGCAACCTCATAGCAATGTCCTGTCAGAACACCTTAGAAAAAAACATAGCAACCACCCCATAACTTCATCCTGACAACCACCCAGAATTCTTTAAAAACTGCATAGCAACACATAGAACATCTTAGCAACGCCCTGGCAACCGGCCACAACGCTCTAGCTTTTCCCTAGCAACCGCAACACTTATCAGTGACATTTAACAAGCAAACAACGATCCCATCATTTGCGGAAAAGGTAAAACTGTAGTTTCCAGCCGTGAGACAGAAAGCGAATGCGTGTTTCCTAGCAGCTAGCGTGAGGCTCGGGGCCACAGGTTAAGGCTCCGCTGGGGCCGCTCTGGGGGTTTGATAAATTCACTCTCGCTTCCTGGAAATGTGATTTTAATGCCTGTGTTTTCTTAGGCACTGGAGCAGATTCTGAAACAACACGCGCTAATCAGCTGCAGTAATGAAGAGAAATGAGCTCTAACACAGACCTGAGTCAGGGACTTCTGCAGCGCTCCGCTCCGGTTCTGACTGCAGTACTCCGGCATCCACTGAACGTGATAACGCTTCACAGCGGCATCTGAAACACACACACACACACACACACACACACACACACACACACGTTCAGCGACAACAGCCCGAATACAGCTTTTTACAGCAGATTACTTTCACACTGAAATGCATCACTCGGTCCCAAATAACTTGATAGAAATGATAGTCAGTAATGTGATCCATTACATTCACATAATCAGACATTTAGATTTTTTGACTTTTGATGTAATTATTCAGTGTTTTAAAGAGTTTCATTTTGTAGTTTTTTTTCACAATACTAATCAAACGTGTTTAAAAAAAGGAAATTGAAATATTCGACTAAATATTATAAATACAAATAACATAATAATAATAATAAATAATGATAATAATAATAATAATAATAATAATAATAATAATAAATTAAATTCAAAATATTGTTTCCATCTGAAATATCTAGTATTTTTTTCTAAATTAGATTAAATAAAATAAATACATAATATATAGTCATAAACAAAACACTGACCTACAGATATTTGCTAAAGCCTTTAATTTATGAACAAAAGACATACAGGCACTTTAGTTAACATTTTCTATAAAAGAATTTTAAAAAGTCTAAAAAAATCTTTGTAATTTTTCTGAATTAAAGTAAAAATTTGACAATAAATTACATTAAAAATAATAATAATAATAATAAATAAATAATATATTTTTGCACCTCATTACTTTATCAGCTAGTCATTTCCTAAATGACACTAAATATAAAATAGAAAAAAAGGAAAATATATAAAACAAAAAACAAAAATGTTTAATTTCTAGCCTGTACTGCAAAAAGTTAAAGATATTGGTCTATTTGTCATCTTGCATCTTACTTTTTAATCAACTAGTAATTTTTCTAAATTTGACTAAATTAAATACACGGAAAATGTGCATTAAAATTCATTGCAAATAACGCCAGCATTTTCTTTATCGTCTGAAGGGCTCCTCTGGGTTTCTCTCTGGTGTTTATCCTCTTGAAGCACCTGCATGTTTCATGTAGAACAGTAGAAGCTCGCCCGCTAATCAGCAGAGTTTACGCCGCCTCACGCTTATTATTCATCCGCGCGCTTCGATGTCAAACGATACGTTTCAGATTAATAATGGAGCTGGACGGGCTCCGGCCCTTCAGAGGGACTCGACCGCGCTCGGCCAGATAAAAGAGGCTTTGAAGGAGCCCGCGTGAAGCTCTCAACTTTTCTGGAAGCAGAAAAAAGGAGCCGCAGCTGGAGAAAACTACTGAGAGAAATAAACAAGATCTGCGTCCTGAAGCTGAAAGATTCTCCTTCACACGAACCATCAATTTTTCTGAATTTTTTAAAAATAAAAACTACATACATAAATATTTCATAGATCATTTTCTTGTGATTTAAAAATATCAAGATATTTTAAGTTTTTTTTCATCCAGCATATCTTCTTTCTTAAAAC
>NW_025047844.1:715000-742500 GCF_018831695.1 Puntigrus tetrazona
ACGCTGCCTCTTCCAGTGTCCTGTGGAGCCCACAAGCCCCCTCAGTCTATCGGGCGTAGGCCGGGCTCAACCACAAGAAGCCAGCTACTTTTGTAACACTACCCATTCGTAAGACTGGAACACTGGGAAACGCCCCACGTTCTCTAGTGAACAGGGACGTGCGGAAGTCCAGCCTTCCCGTAGGAGGTCTCGGAACGAATACGCATATGGACAGTATTTCAGTTTGTATATGGAAAATTGGAGGTGATTGAACCTTCTTAGACGGGCAGAAGGTCTGCCGGGAAACACGGGCTCTAAGGCTATGCCGTGGAAATACACACATAAAGTCCTCTTGGGGTACTTTACATGGCTCCCAGCCCTCACCGGTTCTCACGGATTCATCGAGAGGGCCTGGCGCCGATGCTCCGCAACATCTGGCTGCCGAGGGAATGGAGGAGCTCGACAGGGTCTACTGTATGGACGCTCTGGAGCGGTTAACAAGCCGACCGAAACCGGCCTCTCAGTGCTTCTACCAGTTTGAGGTGAGAACACAGGAGGATACCGGTTCCACACGAGGCTATAGAATCTAGCAATCATGTTGGGGGTCGCCCAGCCCGCAGCTCTACAATCTGTCAGCGAGGTGCCACGAGCCACCGCCCAGGACGATGCAACACTTGCTGAGTGTGCCCGCAACCTGAAGGGGGCAGGGCATACCCTGTGCTTGGTACGCTAGGGTAATGGCATCCACTATCCAGTGAGCCATCCTCTGCTTGGAGGCGGCACTCCTTCTGCCGGCCTCTGTGACAAACGAGAGCTGGACTGAGGTCCTGAAGCTTTGTGTCCGGTCAACGTAGCATCGGAGTGCTCGGACGGGACAAGCAACGTCAGGGCTGGGTCTGCCTCCTCCAGGGCAGCGCTGAAGGTTCACCACCTGGTCTCTGAAGGGGGTAGTGGGAACCTTGGGCACGTAGCCGGCCGTGGCCTCAGTGGTACCTGGAAATCCGCGAGCCCAAACTGTAGGCACGAATCGCCGACCGAAAAGCCTGCAGGTCCCTACCCTCTTGATGGAGGCCAATGCGCAGCAGGAGCAACGTCTTCATAGATAAAAGAACTTTAGCACAACTGCTGGCAAGGGTTCAACGGAGCCTACTGCAGTGCTGTCAGCACTACAGACAGGTCCCAAGAGGGTACTGTTGGGAGCCGTGGAGATTCAACCTCCTGGCTTCCCTCAGGAACCTGATAATCCGGCCATGCTTACCCACAGACCTCCCATCTATGAGGTCATGATTTGCAGCGATTGCAGCCATGTAGACTTTAAGGGTGGAGGAGACAGCCTTCGCTCCAACCCTTGCTGCAAGAAGATAAGCACGACTGATAGGCAATTCCAGGGGTCTTCACCTGAGAAGAACACCACTCGACTAACAGGGCTCTACTTCAAGGCATAGGCCTGTCTCGTGGACGGCACTCTAGCCGAAGAAATGGTGTCGACTACCTCTTGAGGTGGGTCACCTAGAGCCTCCGCATCCCATCCAGGGACCAGACATGGAGTTTCCAGAGGTCTGGACGCTGGTGCCAAGGGGTGCCCCATCTCTGAGTCAGAAGATCCTTCCTCAGAGGATCGGCCAAGGAGGGGCTGTCGCGAGGAGCACAAGTTTTGGGAACCAAGTCTTCACCAGTAGGGTGCTACTAGCAAGACCTGCTCCTAGTCCTTCCTGACCTTGCACAGTGTCTGTGCAAGAAGGCTCACTGGGGAAATACATACTTGCAAAGGCCCCGCAGCCAGCTGTGTGCCAGTGGGCAATGGGAAGTCTCTGGAGAGGCAAACAGGTCTACCTGAGTGGCTCGGAAACGTTCCCAATCAGCTGAACCGCCCGGGATGGAGTCTCCATTCTCCGGGTAGTGCAGCTCGCGACAGCTCGCCGGCTGCCTGGTTGCACACTCCTGGAATGTGAATGGCGGAGAAGCGACCTCAGAACTTCCGACTCCATAGGAGGAGGAGGTGGTGGGCTAGTTGCGACATACGACGGAGCGTAGACCACCTTGTTGGTTGATGTACGCAACGGTCAGTATGTTGTCTGTGCGGACTAGTACATGCTGGCCTCGAAGGCAGTTCTCGAGACTGCCTAGGCGCGAGATGTACTGCCAGCAACTTTAGGCAGTTGATGTGCCATTGCAGTTGAGGGCCCGTCCAAACCCCTGACACTGCATGCCCGTTGTACGTGGCCCCTCAGCCGGTGGTGGAGGCATCCGTGAAACCACAGCATACCTGGAGACCTTCTCCAGGGGCACTCCGGCCCGAAGGAACGAGAGGTCTGACCACGGGTGAAGGTTTGGCGGCAGGCCGGTGTTATTTGAACCCGGTGAGTGCCACTTTGCCACGCCCACCTCGGGACTCGATCGTAGCCAATGTTGAAGCGGTCTCATATGGATTAGTCCCAGCGGCATCACTGTGGCCGCGGCTGCCATATGCCCCAGGAGCCTCTGAAAATATTTCAGTGGGACCGCCATCCTGCTCTTGAACATATTGAAGCAGTTCAACACCGAATTGGCACGCTCCTCTGTGAGGTGTGCCATCTGATCGATCGAATCCAGCTCCATCCCAAGAAAAGAGATCCTCTGCGTTGACAGAGTTTGCTCTTCTCCTGGTTGACCTGAAACCCCAACTGGCTGAGGTGCTGTAGCACCAGATCCCTGTGTTCGCACAACTGAGCCCGGACTGAGCCAGTCATCCAGTTGGTTGAGAATGCTAACGCCTTACTCTCTCAGTGGAGCAAGGGCTGCTTCCGCGACTTGCATGAAGACGCGTGGCGACAGGGAGAGCCCGAAGGGTAGGACTTGTACTGATATGCTCGACCTTCGAACGCCAACCTCAGGAATGGCCTGTGGCATGGAAGAATCGACACATGAAAGTACGTGTCCTTCAGGTCGATCGCTGCAACCAATCCTGGGGACGGACGCACTGAATAGGCGCTTTCTGTGTCAACATCCTGAACGGGAGTGCTCGATTCAGGACTCACAGATCCAAGATTGGTCATAACCCACCGCCTTTCTTGGGCACTATGAAGTATGGGCTGTAAGCCCCGACCTCATATCGGCTGGAGGAAGCGGCTTTATCGTGCCTTCACTAGAAGGACAGCAATCTCCGCCCACAAGACAGGGGCACACGCATTGTTCACTGACATATAGCGGATCCCACTGAACTTGGGGGGACGCCGGATGAACTGAATCATATAGCCGAAGTCGAAGGGTTCGTGCAGGAGCCACCGGGATAGCCTGGGAAGATTCAACCAGGCATCCAGAGACCGAACTAGCGGCTCGAGCGGAACCACCCAATGCGTGCAGGCGATGGGGCAGCGAGGGGGAGTGCAGGGACCGGCTCGGCGCCTCGTGGCCGGTCCGAAGCGGGTCTGAGGTGTGCAACTCTTACCTGCATCCCCGCAGAAGTGAGGCGGGTAGGCTGTTGGTTCGTCCTCCCAGTCTTCCCACTGCTGCATATTAGCCCAAGGAGAGCGTGAGTGGCGCGGAACTGGCCCGCTCAACTCCCTCGCTCTCCCTGGGGACCCAGAGACAGAGGAAACCGCCCTTGTCGAGGTTTTAGGTAGCGCAACATTCTCTGCCCGGCAGAGCAGCTCCTCCATCCCCGGATCTGAGGGCCTCTTGCACCTGCGCGCTCTCCAGGTTTGGCAGGAGCCTGGACAGGCTGGGTGGCTGCCCTGCTGCCAGCTCCACGGTGCTGCCTAGATGGGGGCTGCTGCGTTGACTGCACGGGAGCGGTGGTGGCAGCAGGGGCACCCTCGGCGACGAGCTGGCTGAGGTGGGCCGTCGGGCGGCTGGGTGAAGGCAGCAGCTGCACGCCGAGGCAGGATGTTTCTTACCTCAGTCTGCTTCTGGGCAGCGGAGAACTGCTGGGCAAAGTTCTCCACTGCGTCGCCGAAGTGGCCGGGTCTGGGACATGGGGCATTCAAGGAACGTGTCTTGTCTACCTCGCGCATGTCAACCAGACACAGCCACAGATGGCGCTTTCTGGACCACCGTGAGTGGCCATCGTGACAAACCCAGAGAGAGCGTTAGACCTTCGCAAGCGCCGTGGCGAGGTCCATCACGATACAGAGTTCTTTCAGAACTTCCAGGTCATGACCACCCCTGTGCAGATCCTTCAGTGCCTTGGCCTGATGAACCTGCAACAACGCCAAAGCGTGTACTGCAGACGCAGCTTGTCCACAGGCCGCACAAGGCACTGCCGCTCAGAGCCGACGCAGTACCTGCAGGCCCGGGAGGGAGCAGGATCATCACCGCACTAAGCCGGAAACGGCATTGGGACACAGCTGCATCCCAACTGACCGCTCCACTGGGGCGATCACCAGAACTCCCTGGCTGTGCCACTGTCAAGGGTGGTGAAGGAGGAGGAGCCACTGGGGCAGTTTCTGGCAGTGAAAGGTGCTTTCCACATCCCAGTAAGCTCCTCATGCACTTCCGAAGAAAGGTACCAGGTGGGGCCCTGAGAACCAGCGCAAGCCACCCTTAAATACCAATCGTCCAGCCTCGAGAGCCCGGGAAGCAGTGGAGGTTTCCACTTGATCCCGATCACCTCGACGGCCTGGGCAAGCATAGCCACCATTTCTAGATCTGTATCCAGTACATTCAACGCCTGGTAGACGAGAGCAACCGGATCTTCACTTCCAGAAATGTCTGGCTCACCTTCCGATGCAGCGATTGACTTCTGATCATCAGGGGGAGCCCAAGAGGGTACAGCTGATACCCCACGTGAGGGTCCAGACTGCCCCTTTGCAGCTCCACTGGTTGCAGAGTTTAAGCTTTGTGTCACAACGAAATGGAGCCCACCTGTCTGCAGCCAGAATGAGAACCAAGTCGAAGCAAACACAAGCTCCGCCTCCTTTTTCAAGGCGACAGAGCCCGCCCATCACTCCGAGATGACCATCTCCCGCGAAATGATTCATCCACAACCGCCACCTCAGCGTGCTAAGCCCAGGCACACGAGGCAACGATTGTGACCATCACCTAACACCAGGTAACAACCGCATCCAGAAACACACGGGTGTACGTAGTCTGAAGCAAGACCCACGCTGTCTTCCAAGACGCGTCGAGTTTGCCAGACGTAACGCCGTCTTTAAAAAGACGCACCCCGAATGCTCTTTTTTAGTGCTGCGCAACAGGGGATAGCCGCTTTGCACACACAAACAGGGGGTAGTGCAGCCTGATTGTGGCAATCCACTCGACGCAGGAAAACGACCTCCGCTGAAACGCCGCATCCAACACTCGTGAGATCGTCTTTGGAGCGGAACAGTCACGCTTCGGCCCGGCGAAAAGCTGAATACGCGCTGCACCCGCCAAGCTTATTTATACACGCGCTGTGATCAGCGGCAGCTGGATGCGATAGCGCATGCCAATCTTCAATTGGCTTGTTTAGATACACTGGTAGATTGGTCTCTCTGGGCGAGATCCCATTCGTCGGTCATCCGACGTGACTCGGAGTGACCGACTGAAAGGGAACGGCGTTTATTTAGCACGTTATCAATTTAATGCAACCCAAACTCTTTCAACACTGATAATAATCAGAAAAGATCAGTGAATCAGTATATTATTCTGATTTCTGAAGATCGCGTGACTCTGAAGACCGGAGGAATGATGATGAAGATCACAGAAATACATCCCACTTTACACACATTCACTCAGAAGACAGCTGTTCTGCATTATTTCACGGTTCATGGCTCTTTCAGGTGACGGCGAGCGAGGTCTGCTTCGTACTCGTCTGGTCGTGGAGCTGTGTGTTGATCTGGACGGAGGCCTTGCCGCTCTTCAGTCGTATCTGACCCCAGTAGGACACGGCCTGGACCTCCACGCTGTAGCTGCTGTTGACCTGAAGACCCTCCAGATCCACCGAGCTCCTGGCCTGAAACAGCAGAAGAAGACCTCCATCTCAACTAAAATCAGGAGAACCTAATATATGTGCTTTTGCTCTCATGTAGTGTATGTCTTATATAACACATTACATAACATACGTTCAATATACAACACATCTGACGTTTAGGACACTTACTACATACCTACCTAGTCCTACACAACAACTAAACCTAACTAGCTTACTAAGTTTATTAAGGCAGGAGTTAATGGTGATAATTAAAGTAAAGTGTGAGCAACATTTAATAAATCTGATAAATATGCAATACATATAGCTGATATTTAGTGTATAATACATATTGAAAATATTTGATTTACCTGACAATGTAAATCTGATAAACGTTTTACATATTTAATGCATATTTGAGATGCATCTAAATTATGCATAAAATATTTAATGTACATTTATCATTTATATGTATTTACACAAGCAACATAATTGACATATTTAATACATGAAGAGTTTATCTACAAAAAACGAATTTTATTTAATTATTTTACATGTTCAAGCAGTTTTTTTTGCAAGTAATCTCTTATATTTCTTAATATTTTATATTAATGCATAAAGTATTCTATGCTCATATATTCTGTACATCTATCATATCTGACATGAAGTTTACGTACGTTTAGAAGATTTAATATTTCAAATATCTTACATCTATTTAATAGATAACAAATCTAACAGGTATTTTATATATATTTAATGTTTTATATATTCAACACATAATATTTCTGATGATTAATGTGTCTTCATCAGTAGCTGATTTGTACTCCAGAAATGTTTGCTTTTTCATATCAACATTTCATTATGTTTTTAAGTCTGCTTCGCTTTCTGTAATCACATCTATACATTTTTTTGCATGCATATATATGCACATATATATACACATACACACACATATATATATATATATATATATATATATATATATATATATATATATATATATATATAAATAAACATACATATACATATATATATATATATATATATATATATATATATATATATATATATATATATATATACATATATATATATATATATATATATATACATATATATATATATACATATACATATATATATACATATACATATATATATATATACATATACATATATATATATATATATATATATATATATATATATATATACATATATACATATACATATATATATACATATACATATACATATACATATATATATATATATATATATATATATATATATATATATATATATATATATATATATATATATGCACACACATATTTACACACACACACACATATATATATATATATACAGATATATAGATATAGATGTAGATATAGATATATACACACTCAATTTGAATTCAATTGAATTCAGGTACAATAAATGAACTAATACTTTGCTAATAATCTAGAGATCAAGTGTTTTCTGGCTGGTTTATGAGACGTGACAGAGGCTGAGATGTGCTGCTGACTCTGGAAGTGTGTCCAGACCTCCGACCGACCGATGAAGCCCAAACAAACACGGCCCGTGGTATATATATATATATATATATATGAGGAACACATGTGAAGGGGACGAGCGCTCCTCAGCTGATCAGACTCCTGCATTCCTCCTCAGCGTGAACCGGCCGAGACGTTCCAGCAGCAGCGGTCGCTAACCAAACCATCTACAGGAGCTCGGGCAGATCTTCAGCGTGTCATCAGATCTCGAACCCGCCGCTGGGCTTCTGACACGCTACACCCACAAATCTGCTTTTCATTCTTCTTTTTAACCTTTTCTACTTGACCGCAGTGATACCGAACTCGGTGGCTCGCGTGCATGCACTCAAAAAAACGTGGTCTTAAAATGTCTTTGTGGTTAAAGGTGAGCGCCGTGGATAAGAAATATGAACATATCTGAAGTAATGCGGTCAGCAAATCGCTGAAGTGATAAAGCGGTGTTTGATCATTTCTAAATATACATGCAAATGTAAACCTTAATAAAAGTAATTATGTCTGGAAATCCTCTTATGAGCAACTGTAGAATGCACAAATAGTATTTATATTTATATATATTACAAAAATGCATACACGTGTATTTATCTGTTTGTGATACTTATGCGTGTTGTAATGTATGAAGTAATATATGTGCCATCTAAAAGCAGTGTTTTCTTCTAAAATGAGTATTTATCTCAGGTTTTCTGTTCAGTAATTTGGTGATAAAATGGCAATTAACAGCTTCTTTTATTTGCCATTAAAGTGAAATTACTGGACATAAATAAACATATGAGCCTGAGAAAAACATTAACTGTAAAAGAACATTTCAGATGGCACTTTTAACTCATTATATATGTGTGAGTGTGTGTGTGTGTGTGTAATAGTATTCAGGATTTTAAGACATTAATTTGTGTAATATATGCATGTATATAATGTAAATTAACCCCTAGATATAAAAAAAACATTTAAAAAATATAACATGTGCACTACTACTGCACACTACTTTAATACAGTGTGTAATGTAATTATATATACAGTATATATATATATATATATATATATATATATATATATATATATATATATATATATATATATATATATATATATATATATATATATATATATATATATATATATATATATATATATTTAATTAATTGAAAACACAATATCTGAAAAAAAAATATATATATATATATATACAGACGTGGACAAAAATTGTTGGTACTCCTTTGGTCAATGAAAGAAAAAGTCACAATGGTCACAGAAATAACTGTTATCTGACAAAAGTAATAATAAATAAAATTCTATAAATGTTAACCAATGAAAGTCAGACATTGTTTTTCAACCATGCTTCAACAGAATTATTAAAAAAATAAACTCATGAAACAGACCTGGACAAAAATGATGGTACCCCTAACTTAATATTTTGTTGCGCAACCTTTTGAGGCAATCACTGCAATCAAACGCTTCCTGTAACTGTCAATGAGACTTCTGCACCTCTCAGCAGGTATTTTGGCCCACTCTCATGAGCAAACTGCTCCAGTTGTGTCCGGTTTGAAGGGTGCCTTTTCCAGACTGCATGTTTCAGCTCCTTCCAAAGATGCTCAATAGGATTGAGGTCAGGGCTCATAGAAGGCCACTTTACAATAGTCCAATTTTTTTCCTCTTAGCCATTCTTGGGTGTTTTTAGCGGTGTGTTTTGGGTCATTGTCCTGTTGCAAGACCCATGACCCAAGTGACTGAGACCAAGCTTTCTGACACTGGCTAGTACATTTCTCTCTAGAATTCCTTGATAGTCTTGAGATTTCATTGTACCCTGCACAGATTCAAGACACCCTGTGCCAGACGCAGCAAAGCAGCCCCAGAACATAACAGAGCCTCCTCCATGTTTCACAGTAGGGACAGTGTTCTTTTCTTGATATGCTTCATTTTTTCGTCTGTGAACATACAGCTGATGTGCCTTGGCAAAAACTTCGATTTTTGTCTCATCTGTCCACAGGACATTCTCCCAGAAGCTTTGTGGCTTGTCAACATGTAGTTTGGCATATTCCAGTCTTGCTTTTTTGATTCGTTTTCAACAATGGTGTCCTCCTTGGTCGTCTCCCATGTAGTCCACTTTGGCTCAAACAACGACGGATGGTGCGATCTGACACTGATGTTCCTTGAGCATGAAGTTCACCTTGAATCTCTTTAGAAGTCTTTCTAGCTCTCTTTGTTACCATTCGGATTATCCGTCTCTTAGATTTGTCATCAATTTTCCTCCCAAGTGCGCCACGCCCAGGAGGTTGGCTACAGTCCCATGGATCTTAAACTTCTGAATAATATGTGCAACTGTAGTCACAGGAACATCTAGTTGCTTGGAGATGGTCTTATAGCCTTTACCTTTAACATGCTTGTCTATAATTTTCTTTCTGATCTCTTGAGACCACTCTTTCCTTTGCTTCCTCTGGTCCATGTCGAGTGTGGTACACACCATATCACCAAACAACACAGTGATTACCTGGAGCCATATATATAGGCCCAATGGCTGATTACAAGGTTGTAGACACCTGTGATGCTAATTAGTGGACACACCTTGAATTAACATGTCCCTTTGGTCACATTATTTTCAGTGTTTTCTAGGGTACCATCATTTTGTCCATGCCTGTTTGTGAGTTTATTTTTTTAAATAATTCTGTTGAAGCATGGTTGAAAAACAATGTCTGACTTTCATTGGTTAACATTTATAGAATTTTTATTTATTATTACTTTTGTCAGATAACAGTTATTTCTGTGACCATTGTGACTTTTTCTTTCATTGACCAAAGGGTACCAACAATTTTGTCCACGCCTGTATATATATATATATATATATATATATATATATATATATATATATATTTTTTTTTTTTTTTTTCTCAGTGTTTTGAGGTAGCGTCTCTCACCCCGTCGCTGGTCTTCCTCCTCTTCCTCCGGACGGACGCAGTGATCTCCCGGGACCGCCCAGCTCCAGTAGATCTTGTAGTGATGGACGGGGAGGTCCGGCTCTGAGGGAAGAGTCCAGCTGATCCTGACCGTCAGGAGACCGCCCAGACCCGCCGCCATGTTAGACACTCTCAGACCGGCCGGAGCTGGAGGAGGAGACGGGTCTGGACACAGAACAGATAACACTGACCTGAAGATCATCTTCATACACAACAGTGGACAGGTATCCATTCAAATATACAGGAATGTAAAGACACGTAACAGTTTACATAACTTATTATATTGTGTTACTTATTATATTATTATATTATATTATATTATGTATATTATGTATATATATATTTATATATATTATGTATATATAAATACACACGCATGCATGTTTATAAAATATATATGTATATACATTAATTTTTATTTATATGTATATATAGATATGCAAGTAAATATTTTTAAAAAGTATATTGTATGTAAAAATACAGACTTTTATAAAACAAATTTTACTATAAAGTATACAGGATAAAATATACAGAAAATCTAAAAATAAAAGTATAATAAAACTAAAATATTAAGTGCTTTAGTAATTTTGTTAGCTTTTGTTTTAATTATCTAAAATAAATGATTAAAATTAATTATTAAATTAAATTGCTCTGTTTTTTTTATTTCAGTCACACGTAGTACTATTAGTTCTTTAAGTTTGTTATTTTATTTAAGTTAATATTGATTAACATCTAAATAAATTATATGTCTTTGTGAATATTTTATTTTCATTATATATATATATATATATATATATATATATATATATATATATATATATATATATATATATATATATATAAAAATTTTTTTTTTTTTTTTTTTACTAATAATTTAACGGTGCATTTGAAGCAGTCACCTGCTGGATCAGTATAAACTAAAAGAAAAATGAATAAAGCAGCATGATGTAGCGAGTTTTCTTGCGATCGCCGAGCACATGTGAATGCGACGCTGGTGTTGTCCACATCTAAGGGAAATGATGTCATCTGTGTAGAGGAAGTGGAGTTAAGCAAATGGGATTTTAATGGGAAAATGGGCCAATCTCGAGGCAGTCGGTTCCTGTTATTGAGGCCCGTCTGAAAACCAGATGCTTGTGCAGAACGTAAATAATCAAGGAAAGTCTCTGCAAATCAGGTGATCTGAGCCAGCGTGATATGAAGAACTGTACCGACATACTCATTAATTCTATAGAGCTCGCTGATTGAATGAAAACAAGCAAAAAAATCACTCGAGACGCCATAGATCAGAAGAAGCCGTAGAGTGTATAAGTCATAATTACAGCCATGAAGTGATTGAGTTTGGAATAAACAAGAACGGATCGTGATCCCGTGAACAAGCAGACTCTCACGACAAGAAATCGCAGACATACGAGAAATGAAGACACGCTTTACAAGGTTACGTAAAGCTGCAATTTGCAAACGAAATATTTACAAGAATCAGCATACGATGTGTTATATACGCTACACGCTGCACAAGAGAGAAGTCTTCATCTTCGTTTTTCTTTGAACTTTTGGTTATTTTTAGCCCTTTTGGCAAATCAAAAGTTATTTATTTTATTTTTTGTGTTATATTACGCTTGAGTAAAATGCCATTCAAAATAGAAGTTTTGAAAAAAACTAAAAGTGCTTTACATATTCAACAGAGTGTCAAAATCACACACACGCTGTATGTAAGATTATTTAATATTAGCTAGATTATCTGCTCTCTGATATTTAGCAGCTGGTGCTGAGACTCGCTTCATGACACATAAAGCTGATGTAAACGTATTTTCCTGGAACAGCACAGATAACAGATATCAGCTAAACGAGTGTGATGAGAAAACACATCTGTTCCTGGAACACAACTCAACTCCCAGCGTTTGGGAGAAAGTAGTTCACGCACATTTAACAAGTTAACATGAGACGGAAAAACAAAGCCACCAATAACCAAGAAGCAAAGCTATGGAAGTCGGTGGCTAACAGTTACTGGTTTAGTTACCAGTCAGGAAAATCCCTTTCGTGTTAAACGGAAGAAATTCACACAGGATTCATGTCAAAAAAGGCTTTTTAACTTTTTTGGGCCAGAGAAAGAGCCTTGTATTCGTCTTTTTTGTAACAGCTGCTTCAAACCCAAACAAAGAGAACCATGTGACCAAAATGAGCTGAAAAATATCGGCATATCAGCTAAAATCCAACCGAAGAGCACTTTCTGCGATTACTTCAAAAGGTCCTTAATCAGCACGTAGTGCTTCAAGATGTCTCTTACGATCTATTAATAATAATATAATAATGTGTTTATCGTTTCCACACAGGAAATATATTGGTATCAGCCAAAAAGAGTTGAAAAATATCGGCATTTCAGTTAAAATCCAAACAAAAAAGCACCAACTGGGAGTACTTCACAAGGTCCTTATCAGCAATTTGTGCTTCAAGATGTCTCCTACGATCTATTAATAATAATAATAATAATAATAATAATAATAATAATAATAATAATAATAATAATAATAATGTGTTTATTGTTTCCACACAGGAAATATATTGGTTTCAGTGTGAAAAGAGTTGAAAAATATCGGCATATCGGTTAAAATAAAAACAAAAAAGCACCAACTAGCAATACTTCACACGATCTATTAAGGTCCTTATCAGGAAATATATTTGTATCAGTAAAAAAATAAAAATAGTGTTAAAAATCAAGATGTCACAAGGTCTTTTCAGTAATTAGTGCGATCTATGATTATAATAATCTATATAATAATAATGTCTTATCGTTTCCACACAGGAAATATATTGGTATCAGTAAAAAAGAGTTAAAAATATCGGCATATCGGTTAAAATAAAAACAAAAAGCACCAACTAGGAATACTTCACAAGGTCCTTTTCAGTAATTAGTGCTGCAAGATGTCTCCTATGATCTATTAATAATAATAATAATGTGTTTATCGTTTCCACACAGGAAATATATTGGTATCAGCCAAAAAGAGTTGAAAAATATCGGCATTTCAGTTAAAATCCAAACAAAAAGCACCAACTGGGAGTCCTTATCACAAAAGTCCTTATCAGCAATTTGTT
Source organism: Puntigrus tetrazona (assembly GCF_018831695.1). Taxonomy (NCBI): domain Eukaryota; kingdom Metazoa; phylum Chordata; class Actinopteri; order Cypriniformes; family Cyprinidae; genus Puntigrus; species Puntigrus tetrazona. The sequence continues at coordinate 728,440 of NW_025047844.1, forward strand.
TATCTTCAAGATGTCTAAAAAAAGAGTTAAAAATACGCATATCTATTAATAACAATAATAATAGTGCTGCAAGAATGATCTATAATAATAATAATAATGTGTTTATTGTTTCCACACAGGAAATATATTGGTATCAGCCAAAAAGAGTTGAAAATATCGGCATTTCAGTTAAAATCCAAACAAAAAAGCACCAACTGGGAGTACTTCACAAGGTCCTTATCAGCAATTTGTGCTTCAAGATGTCTCCTACGATCTATTAATAATCTATAATAATAATAATGTGTTTATCGTTTCCACACAGGAAATATATTGGTATCAGTAAATAAAAAGTTAAAAATATCGGCATATCGGTTAAAATCCAAAACAAAAAGCACCAACTAGCACAAGGTCCCAGTAATTACTGCAAGATGTCTCCTATGATCTATTAATAATAATAAGGTGTTTATCCACACAGGAAATATATTGGTTTCAGTGAAAAGAGTTGAAAAATATCGCATATCGGTTAAAATAAAAACAAAAAAGCACCAACTAGGAATACTTCACAAAAGTCCTTATCAGCAATTTGTGCTTCAAGATGTCTCCTCATGATCTATTAATAACAATAATAATAATAATAATGTAATTATGTTTCACACAGGAAATATATTGGTTTCAGTGAAAAAGAGTTGCACAGGAAATATATTGTATCAATGTGTTTTTATCAAGTTTCTTTGACAGGAAAAAAGAGTTGAAAAATATCGGCATATCGCATATCAGGTTAAAACAAAAAAAAAACAAAAAGCACCAACTAGGAATACTTTACAAGGTCCTTATCAGCAATTAGTGCTTCAAGATGTCTCCTACGATCTATTAATAATCTATATAATAATAATGTGTTTATCGTTTCCACACAGGAAATATATTGGTATCAGTAAAAAAAGAGTTAAAAATATCGGCATATCGGTTAAAATCCAAACAAAAAAGCACCAACTAGGAGTACTTCACAAGGTCCTTATCAGCAATTAGTGCTTCAAGATGTCTCCTACGATCTATTAATAATAACGTGTTTATCATTTCCAAACAAAAGGAAATATATCGGTATTAGCCAAAATGAGCTGAAAACTATCGGTATATTGGATATCGGCAAAAATCCAATATCATGCATCCTTATTAACCAGTAGATGAAAGAGATGAGGGTGTGTGTGTTGAAGGGCGTAGATCTGTGGGACTCACCTCGGGACGAGCGGAAGTGTTTGCTGGGAGCCGTGAAGCCTCGAGTGCCGTGAACGTTCACCGCCGCCACCCGGAACTGATACCAGCGACTCGGCCGGACGTCGTTCAGCAGCGCCGCTTCTACAGCGACCTGAGGGGCACGGGGGTCAGAGGTCACAGGGTCACGTACGGGCGGCTCTGAACACGAGCCGCTATACGGTCTATTTTAAAACGCGAAGAACCTGAGAAACATCTATGTGTCCATTTATTTTGACTGACTCCACCACTTTTTTCAAAATGATCAAATTTTCTTTTATGCAAGAATCATTAGTGTATTAAGTAAGAATCGTGCTCCAAGAAGACATATTGTAAATGTCCTACTGTAAACTTTATTTTTGATTAGTACTATGCATCGCTAAGGACTCATTGGAACATATTTTCAAATGGTTTTTATCTGAGCCATATATTTACCTAAACTAACAAATAACAAATATCACTGGTTTTGTGGTCCATGGCCGCCCTTTGTGTTGTTTTCCAGTAAACGTACTTAAATTAAAAGAACAAATCTCTGCGTTTTCATTTATTCTGGTCTACTGCTATCAAACTGGTAATAGTCCTGAATGTTGATTGTCTTTTAAGTGCCAGATGGATTTCTGAAACGCTAAATAATCCACAAGCCGTCGCGTGTAAGAGTGCCCTGACCTGCGCGATGTCCTGCCACGGCGTAGCGTCGTCTTCGCTGGGATGGATGCCTGAGTTCCAGCGGCGCTGAAGCACGTAAAGCACCGGCTCCACCGAGACGTTAAAACGAGACGACCATCGAACCTCCAGCAGTCCTGACGCCTGCTCCACAAACAGCAGCTCCTTCCGAGGCTTCAGAGGAGATCCTTCAAAACACCACACAACACTGAGGTCTGCACTTATACATGGACTTCTTTAGAAATGTGCTCTAATTTCTCTTTTTATTTTAGGTTTTGTATTTGTGTTTTATTACTAAAACTAAAACCATAAACATTTTCATTGCTTGAAATAAAAGTAACGATAACTGAGAAAGTAATTATAATATTACAAAAATATAATGACAAGTCAACTCTCTTTTTAGTTTAGTTTGATTGAAAAACTAAAATTAAAATGGAAAATTAGCAATATTTTGATGTAGTAAAATACAGTAACTAAAACTAAAACTGAAACAGAATCGATAAAAACCATACGGACATGTTAAAAAAACTCTAAACTAATAAAAATAAAATATATAAACACGAAACAAAAATAATAAAACGAACTAAAATTAAAATGGAATATTTGGCCAAATAAAACTTGAAAAAATTGATTATTAACTTAAAAAGACAACAAAATTAAAACAGAAAATAAAACTAATAATAAAATGGAAAAAAAATAACACCATTACTAAAACTAACATGGAAACTAAATACTAATAATAACGAAAAAGTGACTTTAAATAACTAGGAATTAAAAATATACTTAAATAAGAAATAATTGTCAAATAATATAATAAATAATATAAAATAAAACTCAACTAAAATAAAAACCAATTCAAAATATTAACTTAAAACCATATTAATGATACTAAACCAACACAGATCTAATAAATAAGATAAAAAAATTCTGAATTAAAAATTCATAGAAAATTTATCTTTAATTTCTAAGATTTTATAAATAGATTTTAGATTTTAAAAAAAAGCATTTGCACAATGTTTCACTGAATATGCAATAGTTCACATGAAGTAAGTCCCATAACTCCTGATTAATAGCGATGTTAAATGATGTTTATGTGACGCTCTCACTGCAGCTACAGCCAACCTCCATCTGCTCCATGTGGCACTGACTTCCATTTAACCCTCAAAGACATCTGAAATTCTTCCATATGCAATAAATTAAAGATTTATTAAGTACAAAGCTTCGGGGGGGAAAGGGAGAAAATGTTCTGCTCCGTGTCTTTTCTCGATTCGTTACAGCTGTGACGGAGCGCTGCTGATTGAGGAGCGACGTGAAGGACTCGAAGACGTCCGATGTCTTCCACACGTCTCCACAAATCAGAGCTTTCGGGTTTGTTTTTTTTGTGTGTGCGTATTTTTGCTTAATGTCACAAAAAACGGAGATGAAAACAAATAAAGCCACAGCAAAACCGTTGTGCGATAAAAACACAGCGGTGATTTATTACTAAACGAGTCTGTTTGAACAAATCGTCAATGATTCAGTGACTCGTTCATAAAGAAAGTCACTTGGTTCTTTTCTAAACCAATCAGCCAGCGGTACATAAAGACTGAATTAAAGTGACGTGAAAGACAAGTGAAGTAAACTGTTTCTGAACGAATTAGCCGTTTGAGCAAATTGAGCAAACCAGTGATTCAGTGAATCACTCATAAATACAGTCACTTGTTATTTTTTTAACTGAATCAGTCGTTTGAACACACTGAGCGAGTCAATAATTCAGTAACTCCTTAATAAAGCAATGACCTCTTCATTTCTGACTTAATTGGCCGTTTGAACAAATTGAGTGAACCGATGATTCAGTGATTCGTTCATAAAGAAAATCACCTGCTTAATTTCTGAACAAATCAGCTGTTTGAATGTATTGAGTAAGTCAGTGATTAAGTGACTCATTCATAAAGAGAGCCGCTTGCTTTGTTTCTGAATTAATCGCTCATTTGAACAAATCAAGTGAGTCAACGATTCAGTGACTCGTTCATAAAGACAGTCCCTTGGTTCTTTTCTAAACCAATCAGCCATTTGAACAAATCAAGTGAGTCAACGATTCAGTGACTCGTTCATAAAGACAGTTACTTGGTTCTTTTCTAAACCAATCAGCCATTTGAACAAATCAAGTGAGTCAACGATTCAGTGACTCGTTCATAAAGACAGTCACTTGGTTCTTTTCTAAACCAATCAGCCATTTGAATAAATGAATTGAGCCAACGGTACATAAAGACTGAATTAAAGTGACGTGAAAGACAAGTGAAGTAAACTGTTTCTGAACAAATTAGCCGTTTGAGCAAATTGAGCAAACCAGTGATTCAGTGAATCACTCATAAAGACAGTCACATGTTTTTTTTTAAATTGAATCAGTCGTTTGAACACACTGAGCGAGTCAATAATTCAGTAACTCCTTAATAAAGCAATGACCTTTTCATTTCTGAATTAATTGGCCGTTTGAACAAATTGAGTGAACCGATGACTCATTCATAAAGACAGCCGCTTGCTTTGTTTCTGAATTACTGATTCAGTGACTCACTTGATTGGTTTCTGTAAGACTCGAACTGGTTCAATGAACGATTCACTGACTCACTCCTTAAGGAAGTGTGTTGCTGAGCTCCTTTCCGTTCAACGCTTTTCTCATTTCACTCAGTGACGACTTCAAAAGACATTTCGGGGGTTAATTTCTCAACCCAAATTGATGCGCGATTACTTTGTGATCCACGCTTTGGCACATAATTCATAAAACATTTTGATCGCTCGCCAGCTGAAGAAAGCGAGAAGCGCTGGTGTGAAGGGATGTGATGAGGAGCAGCAGCTGTGTGGGATCTCTCTGTGGTTTCTCAGCTCCAGCACGTTCCAGTGAGATCCCACAGCGTTCCTGAAGTCCTCCAAAACACACCCGCTTTACCACAGTAAAGTGTTCACGGAGCACGCTCGCAACCGCGGGGTCGTGGGTCACACTTTTGAAATGCTTACATTTAATGCAGTGGAAGTCGCTTTTGATAAAAGAATCTGCCAAATGCATGAATGCAAATGTAAACGCTGCATTTAAGTGAGTTTGTGCAGCTGCCGCGTTCAAAACCTTTTAAAACACTAATAGTGACGCAGGAAATAAATTAAACATCATTAGTAAAAAACAATAAAAATTAAACAAAAAAAATCTAAACGAAAACATACTATTTTTTATAATATATTTTTTCCGTTTTCATTTCAATTTTTAGTATTTATTTTGTTTATTATTATTATTATTATTCTTTTATTATTTTTATTTTTTTGTTTGTGGACAATTTTAATATTTCTAAAATAAGTTTACTTTTATTTTTATTTCGGGTTTTAGTTTATTTTATTTTATTTTATTTAGTAATTTATTTTCAGTCTGTAATTTATTATTCATTATTATTGTAATTTATTATAATTTATTATATTTAATAATTTATTTACTTCATCTAATATTTGATTTTTATTGCAACATTGAGTTTTATTTATTTATCTAGCGTTAGTAATTGTAATGCTTCGACTTAAACTTCATTCAGTTGGTGTAAATAAAAACTGTAACACTAAATAAAACTGTCATATGATTTGCATCAAAGAAGGGTGATTTTTTATATTTATGCATTTACATTTTTATTGCGTTTATGTATTTGCAGACACTTTTATACGGTGTGATAGATCAATATTATAGTTTTTATTAGTATTTTGAATTAGCTTTTATTTGAATACTTTTTTCATTTTTGTTACTTTTGCTATTTTAAAACAATGTTGTTTGTGTTTTTGTATTTTATTTATGTATTTTTTATATTATTTAGGTTTAACTTATTATTTCAGTTTGAATTTTTTTTTTTATTTATTTATTTATTTATTTATTTATTTATTTTTCAGCTGTCTTGACCAGTTTTAGTTAATGATAAAAGCCCATGCATTCCTGCACATTATCACTCATTTACTGGGAATCGATCTAAAACGTAGCAGCGTGAGACAAAATCTTGTGCAACACAAAAATAAAATAAAAGGAAAAAAACACAGAGTGTCCGTTATGCATGCTTTATGATGCTCTGAGCTGAAGGGGTCAAGGAGAAAACACCTGCAGAACATCTGAGAGCCATCGACGGAGCAGAGATGTTAATGGTTTCCAGCGTCGCTGATCATCATCTTCTAACAGAGAGAAACTATTAGGCTCCTGACACCAGCGATGACTCTCTCTGATTGCCTTTGGATCTCAATAAAAGGCTTTATGGCTTTCTCCAAACCAGGGGAAGCAGTAAATCTGACATCAACAGACTCCTTCACTACAGAAAAAAAACTCTTCCTGTTTTCACTTTAACTTTAATGACATTTTTGGTACTTGTGAGCATTGCTTTTATATTTAAAGATTTGTAATGTTAGTTTTTATGTATTATTTGTTTTAGTTATTTATCTACTTTATTTCAAGCTTAAATTTTTTTTGCAATGCATATTTAGCCTTTTATATTTATAATTTTTTCTATATTCTATATATCTTAGATATTGCTCATTATTTTGTGGATTCATCAGTTAATCAACTAAAAAAGATTATTATTATTATTATTATATACAAAAAGGTTATTATTAATGTTATGAATAACATTACATTTATGCATTTGGCAGATGCTTTTATTGAAAGTGACAATTTTGTATTTTATTTTAGTATTATTTAAACTAGCCATTATTTTATATTTTTAGATTTCATCTCATCGTTTCTATATTTTTTTAATTTGTATCGTTTATTTTTAATATGACTATTTTTTTATATTTTATTTCTTTCCAGTTAGTAGTTTCATATCTCATGAATATAACGTATTAATCCACGTATATAATAATATTATTTTAATTACTTACTACGTTTTATATTTTTAGTTTTCGAATTTTTTAGTATTGTTATTTATTTATTAATTTCGTTTTATTTATTTTCACCTAGTAATTGTATTGCTTCAACTTAAACGTGTTAATGATAATAAGCATTTTAATGCATACAAAAAAAGTTTACATAAACTAAAAAAAATCATACAAAAACACAGATTTTAAAAAATAAGTTTCAAGAACTTAAAAAATTTAAGTTCTCAGAACTTGACTTAAAAAAGCAGTTATTTAAGTAACATTTCTTAACCTAAGCGTGACTTTTCTCCCTTTCTGATGATGGGAAGATCTGTACGATTCGAAAGTCTGATATCTTCCCGTGAAATAAGATGTTCGTGTGTACCTTTATAAGGGTTCTTGGGCACCTGGCAGGTGTGTCCGCATCCGTTCGGGCAGCACTTCTTCAGAGACGTGCACTCGGCGTCCGTCTCGCAGCTCTCCACGCGACGCGCGCGGCGAATCCGCTCGCCGCCCGAGCGGGACACTCGCCCGGCTTCAGCGTCTGAGCGGAGCGCAGGAACTCGCAGCTCGTCAGACACTCGTAGTGCTTCTTCGGAACCGAGTCTGAAATCAGGAGAAAACCAGACGCTGATCTCAGCTCTGACGGGTTACATCTGCCTCCGCTTCCCAGAGCTCCATACCTCGCACAGGTCCTGACACTGGTTCTCCTTCAGGTCCCATGAGGCCCGGCAGGGCTCCAGACACTGACGAGAGAACAAGAGAGAAGAAGAGAAGAGAGAGAGAGAGAGAGGAGAGAGAGGAGGCCGTCAACTCCACAAACACTTCAGGGCTTTTCTAGGAACTGCAGGGGTTTGATAAATATGCTAATAAAAACTAATTCAAATGAGCCGCTTACTAATGATGAATTAAATCATACAAAATTAAAATTTTACCATAAATAAAAGCTCTTCGGGGATTTGCAATAATGAGTTAAATAATATGAAATCGTCAATGAAACAAATCATTTAGAAATAAAAGCAATCACAATAAAACACTTGCTAGCAACAGAATAAAAAAATTACAATAATGATACTAAATAAATTAAATTAAACGATAAAAAACGCTTTGTGTTAATTAAATAACACTGAGTAATTTTAAATGTAAAATGTACTATTAATTAAATAATAAAACCTTAATTTTAAACAAATAATTTAAAACAATAAAAACTGTATAATTTAACAAAACGAGTTGGATTACTTTCAAATAAAAGGCAATCAAAATAAAACACTTACTAATAGTTAATTAAATGTAAAATAAAATAATTTAAAATAAAGCATTAAAAACACGTGCTATTCATTAATTAAATGACCAAATGATAAATAATGAAATAATAATAAAATAAATAATAATAAAAAACGTGAAACGAATATTTTTAAATAAACGTAATACCAAATAAAATACTAATTAATTTAACGGTAAACATGTCAAATCAAACAAATTCTTTACAAATTAAAGCAATCAAAAAAGCAGCTTACTTACTAAAAATGAAATATCGTATTTGTTTACTCGTGTCGAGCGACCATTAACCGTCATCATGCGAAGGTGTTGTTAAATTGAGTAAATATTGGGCGAATATATTTTATATTATATAAATATTAAATCTGTATTGCCGGTCAAAGGGCTTCGGCTGACGAAAAAGAAATAAAATTGAACTTCAGTTTCAGATTCAGTCTCATTATTGAACCCAGACGGCTGATATGAAGCTCTACATCATCTTTAGGAATGAATGAATGATCATACAGACTGTTGTAATGCTGCTTTTTATGGTGTTTGACAGCAGAAACTGAACCACAGAACGATCCTGAAACCCAATATATTCATCAATACAGAGCAGACAGCGGCGCGAGAGCCAGATCGCTCCTCACACACACGCTTCTGGAGAGAGACGTCCATCAGCGGAGAGCTGAGCTCGACCCAAAACCACACCGACAGAGCCAAACCAAAGACGCTTCGGATCCAATCCATCACACAAACACCAGAAGTGACCAAAGCGGCGCATTCGGTCAGAAACGCCGATTAAACGGCGAAAGAAACTCGAAAAAAGCTGCATCTTCTGAAACCGCAAAAGCATTAACGATCAATAAAATGTCAAAAAAAAAAAGATTAAAATTAAAGTAAAAATTAAGTCCATAAAAAAATAAGGTAAAAGGGTAAAATAAATAAATAAAAGTATATAAGTGCATAAATAATATCTAAATTAAATGGATAAAACGAAAATGTAAAAAATCATGTTAAAATAAAATTGAAATAAAACACTAAGAATGTATTAAGCCATTACAAATAAAAAATAAAACATACAGACATAGTTACACTTTAATTTGCACAAAACATAATTCCTGCTTATACTTGAACGTCTATAGTATATATTGTGTTTTTGCTATTTTGTACATTTTATATTTTGTATAAAACTCTTTTTATTGTCCGTCTGGTCTTGTCTTCTGTTGGACTGTAGAGCTTCTGTCACTAAAACAAATTCCTCGTTTGTGTTGTGAACATATACCTGGCAATAAAGTTGAAAAGTTTTCTTTAAAACAAAGAAAAACACTTAAAAAGCAACAGAACTGTTTCAATAAAAGCAATCGAAATCCCCCTTTAACTGATGGTAAAGACATCATTTCACATTAATTCTATATACTTTCCAAATAAATCACATTTAGCTGAATTCAAAGAGAAAAGATAGAGATTAAACTACTTCAAAATCAATGGTTTAATGTTTTTCCATCATAATTCACAAAGCTCCATGGTTCTTTCTCTCATTATTCAGTGCTTTGATGTTGTTAAAAGCGCTATATAAATAAAAATGATTGACTGATTGATGCACAACGTCGTCGCTGTGTTTTAATGATTGTTTTTTGTCACTTTTTTTCGCTTCAGATCCCTACGGGAAAAATGAACGAGAAAAATACTCATGGGAAAGTGGAAAGTGGGCGGGGCTAAACCGCTCGGCGTGTTCATCAACCAATCAGAATCGAGCATTCATCAGCAGACACGGTATTAAGAGTGAATCATCATTAAAATCATCATGGAGTGAGCTCTTAATGTTTATGTGCTGTTTAACGGAGTGTGTGTGTGTGTGTGTGTGTGTGTGTGTGTGTGTTTGACCGATCGATCGTCTGTGATCACAAGAACATCAATCAATCACAGTAAAAACCAAATTAACTACCGTTTTCAAATGACAATATGTGTTTTCTACCTAAACGTGCATTATTTTAACTAGGTATGCACAAAGTTATCGGACCGATATCGGAGTCAGCCGATACTGTCGTTGAACGTAAATATCGGTATCGGCCCGATGTGACAAATTGTGCTGAAATGTCTTGCCGATACTCACATGTGCTCAGGATGTGCTCGTGTTTGGATCTAGAGGGCAGTGTCGCTCATTCCTGAAGCAAAGTTTTGTGTGTTTTGAGTGATGATTAGATTAAACGCATCGATCTGTAGAGGCACGTTCATTTAAAAGTCAACTATACCTTACATAAATAAAAAAATAAATAAATAAATAAATCACAAACATGACACTTTTATTACAATTTTATATATACTGATTTATTCATTAATATAGGTTTTATTTTTTAAACAAATCATAAGCTCATAATTTTACAGTTTCATAGTTTTTACAACTCTTTTGCTTTAGTTGTTAATGTTAAATCATAAATTAAAATGTTAGGGTTCACACTGGGGGAAAATATAAAGTAGGATATATAATAGGAATGCAACAATACGATTTTTTATTATCTACCGATACCGATCCAAACCGATAATTATTTTCTCTGTGCTGTCCGTCAGTCTTTCGTGCGTTACACACAATCTACTACATATAGACGACTTCATTTAACAAAAAATAAATATATAAATCATAACAGATGACAGAAACGCTATTCTAAACTCATTTAGTGGTGAAATTAGCAGCAAAAGATACTCCAGAAACATCAATAATTTTATAAAATATAGTGAAACATTTTCATTTACAAAAAGTGGAGGACTAAATCGGGTTAATTGTCACACACGACTCTTTGTATTGTTGTAAAATACATTTATAAATAAGTATATTTCTTTTAAATGCATATGTGGTAAATAAAACAGAACAAGAAAGACCATTAATAATCTCATCCTGTGATCAGCTGAGAGAAGTTACATTTATTGAGCTCATATTAAAGTATGGAGCAGCTTCAGACTTCACTTGAAACATAGTGCACGAAAACTTCATGTGCTTTATAACGTTTTTATGTCTTTTGTGGGGCTCGAGACCCAAAGCACAGAAGATGAGTGTATCTGACACAAAACTGATCCTGAGTATCGGAGCGATGCATCCCTAATATATAGTTTATTAATAGCTCTTTTCAAAATTGCGGTCAAAAATCTTCATTATTGTTTATTTAATTCTAGCATGTAAGTTATTGTTAAAAACCAATCCAAAATGAAAACGATTTTTCTATCATTTCTGCACTGTGTGTGTTTCAAATAAACGGAAATATATCAGTATCGGCCAAAAAGTGTTGAAAAATGTTGAATATGGAACATCTGTAAAAATCCAGTATTGTGCTTCCATAATTATGACTTTATTTTACTGTAAAATATTATAATATTTTAATTATAATATTATATAATTATGCACATCAATATGTTAATGATAATAAAAATGATAATAATACATGTTGTTGTTATTATTATTATGACGGTTGTGTTGATGAATAAATCAAAAAACCTCAGATTATCAGATTGTCATTTAATTAAATAAATATATGGGTTTTCTGCTGAAGTAAAAGGTCTAGGGTTTAATGGTTTTATTGTTTGAGAATTAAGAAAGCCATAAATATTAGTCTTGTGCTGTAAACTTAAAATGACAGCCTTGTCATTATTATTTATTATATAATTTAATTTACAATGAAAAGGTACCATATTTATTATAATGTATTATTAATAATATTATTTATTATGTTTTAATATTATTATATTAAGTGAATATATAATTACAAAATCATTGGCCAAACAACAACAGCAACTATGAAGTAGTAAAAATTCTAAACCGTAACCATTATAGAAAAAAAAAAATAATAAATAAAAAAAAAATAAAAAAAATTATATAATATATATATATATATATATATATATATATATATATATATATATATATATATATATATATATATATATATATATATATATATATATATATATATATATATATATATATATATATATATATATATATATATATATATAGACACACACACACACACATTTGTCTGTGTAATAAATATAATAAAAATATGATTTAGTGTAACTCAGTATATGTGAGTGGTCTTTTATTGGCTGACTCTCTGGTTGCGGTTGCTCTTGTGAATCAGTGTAAAGTGTTGGGTTTTAACACTCTTACTCAAGTCAAGAAGCGTAATGAACAAATTAAGCCTGTGTTTCTTCATTTCACACTGACAGAAACATGAATATTGGACTGAGCTCCACTGGCCCGGCATGTGAGGAATGAAGCGGTTTGTTTGGTGTGTGTGTGTGTGTGTGTGTGTGTGTGTGTGTGTGTGTTTGTTTCTGTTGCTATGTGTCTTCTGTTGGACTTCTTCTGCTCTGCTAAACAGAAACAGATCGCAGGCATTTCATTTACCTTCATTAAATGGAAAAAAAGCGCCCGAGCAACAACGCGATTTCATAAAAGCGCAGAGAGAGCGAAGCAGCTCGACGCAAAGCTAACGTGGAAAAATAAACCCGAGCAAACACAAACTACAGAGAAAGAGCAGCTGGAAAAAGCTGCTGTTAATGGAGCGTGAGACTCCAACGACATCAATGAACGAACACAACACACTCTCTACTGAACGCCAGACGCCTGCTTCCGACTCGAACTGATTCTTAAGGTATAAAAAGGTGTACGATTTCAGTGAAGCTTCCAGAACCTCGAGAGATGACTCTAATGCTCTTTACAGCTGCATTTATTTAGTCAGACATACTGTACGAAATATGACATTGATTAGAATATCAAACAGCTGTTATCTACTGTTCAAATCTAATTTATTTCTGTAATCAAGTCAAACTGGTGATATATTTTACATTTCAGTATTCAAACACAACCTGAATGAATAAGTAAACATGTATTTTAATGGTTTTCTTCTGTGTGCATGTATATATATATATATATATATATATATATATATATATATATATATATATATATATATATATATATATATATACATACTGTACATAATGTCATATTTTAGGCCAGTTTCTTTCATGTTGAAGATTCTTGAGAAAATAGTTTACTACAGAGTTTTTATTTTTTTTAATGGAAACCATTTCCGCAGGTTTTAGAAAGCCTCACTCCACAGAAACAGCGCTGGTAAAAGTTTCCCCCCGTTCCAGAGAAATCATCTACAAGAAATGATCGTCCCAAAGAACTCATCGGCATAGACTTTTATAGCAAATGTGTAGCGTCACGGACAGATACGCTTATTAAACACACAATCAATCGTTTCAATTATTGATCTGAAAGCAACAAGAGAAGCGGCAACAAAAGAGCGGAGAACGAGAGTGAATTAAACATGTTCCTGAGTTATTGATGAGTGCTTTGTCTGAGCCGAGCGTTTAATACTGCATGACGCTAAACCGATCTTCTGAGTCTGCCCTTAAACAACAAGACGAACAACGTGCATCCATCAAAACAAACATTCGCTGCACATCTTCATAACATATATTCAATAAAAACTGCATTAAAACGAATAATGATTCATTTGAGTGTAGTTTGTTCATCAGATAACTTCATGAGAAGTGTTCAGTAATGACTGATAATCTTCAGAGGAAGCCAATACATGAGGACAGACGTGAAGGAGAAGCTGAGCGTCATTAAAGAGCGATAAGAGAGCAGGCCCAGCGCCAGAGGATTGAGAAAATCCCTCAACACTGGGAGAAAATTAAAAAACGCAAGCTGCTAGCACGACAGCGTCAAACCTCTGTTTATCTGCAGAGACGCCGGGGAATACGGAAATACACAGCATCAGACATTACAGAGAAAAACACAGAACCAGCACAAATCAAAAGAAAATAGTCTTATAATCTCACCTCTGCTCTCTAAGGATGCATTTATTTAAGATGAAAAGCTGCAAAAGTTGTTCCGTGTGAATGAATACGTGTTGAAGTTTATTTCTGTGAAGCGCAGATCATAAATAACAATCATAACAAATCGTAATAATATGCCGATTCGCTGCTCTACGAACATTTCTGATTATCGTCTACAGGGGTTGACCGATTATCGGAGCCGATATTAAGCATTTTTAT
>NW_025047844.1:747500-787500 GCF_018831695.1 Puntigrus tetrazona
GGTGATGGTGCTGCTGTGGCATGCTAATGAAGCTCTAATTCTCACAAATGCCCTCTCCCTTCGCTCCGGCAACAGGGCCGCGGGGTTAATTATCATAACAACGGGGCGCTGGACACTTCGCAGGAGACGCCAAGACTGTCCTTCTCCAGAGCGCTGACGGATCTGAGAGGTCACTTTATCTTTGTTTAAATAATTAACCCACCTTTGCTGCACCACGATGAGTCGTTCTGGTGGACAGAAACCGCGGCGGGTGGCTGTCGGAGACTTCAGCGTCTTTGCTTTTGTTTGCCGTCTATGGTGGCTCGGGCTAAACAGAGCTTTTCACGAATATAAAACACACACACTGTACGGGACAATGCAGCGGGGAAGCCTACAGAAGCGGCCCAGCGAGGGTCTGGCTTTGTGCTGCGAGGACTTTACAAACAGATCACTTCATTAAGAGCTGTGTGAGCAAACAAAACCACACAAACCTGCAGCTACAGTCACGTCATTAACATCCTCGAGGATTAGCAGCTTTCACGACGCTGCCAAAATATGTTCAAAGTAGCCAAACAACGGCCGAATGAAAAAGCACCTGTGTCTGTTTAGTTAGATGAGGTCAGATGCTTCATCTTACGTTGATGTAGAATTGATGCTGACAAGGAAACATTTGCTCAACGTTCACTTTGAGCTTTACATTAAAAGCAGAGATATCACAGAAACGGTCAAGGGTTTAAACCTTTATCTATTTATCGATTTATCCTGCTATCATCCAACCATCCATCCATTTATCCATCTATGCAACTATCCATTCACCCATCCATTTATCCAACTATCTATCCATCCATCCATCCATTCAAGTATCCACCCATTTATCCATTCATCCAACCAACCAACCATCCATCCATCCGTCCATCCATCTAACTGTCCAATCAAGTATTCACCCATTTATCCATTCATCTATTCATCCATCCATCCATCCATCCATATAAGTATCCATCCATCTAACCATCCAACTATCTATCCAAGAATTCATCCATCCAACCGTACAAGTATCTGTCCAAGTATCCACCCATCCATCCAATCAATCATCCATCTAACTATCCATGCAAGTATCCACCCATTTATTTATTGATCTATTCATCCATCCATCCATCCATCCAACCAATCAACCATCCATCCATTCAACCAACAATATACAATTATCAATCCATCCATCCATCCATCCATCCAATTATCTACCCAAGTATCCATCCAACCAACCATACAAGTATCTATCCAATTATCTATCCAAGTAATCTTCCAAGTATCCATCCATCCATCCAATTATCTATCCAAGTATCCATTCACATATCCACCCATCCACCCATCCATACAAGTATCCACCCATTTATCCATCCACCCATCCATCATCCATCATCCCTCTGTCTGTCGGTCCATCCGTCCTGCTTCCAACAATGCATTCGATTTTTACATTCCCAAAACTGGAACTGCAGTTCTCCATCCTGTTTGCTACATCAGTTTAAGTTCAGGAAGAGTAGTAGAATTCAAGACATTCTCAATTCACTTCTCAATTCACTTCTCGCATTCATAAACAGCTACGTGAACGATTATAACGGCACATTTTTAAAAAGTCAACTATACATCTGAAGACACGATGCGTTCATCTGACGCATGTATATACATCCAATTAGCAGACTGAACTCTTTCCACGGGCCCCGTCCCACCCAGAGAACGACTACATACTAATTACCATTACAAAAAACATGATTCTGAAGCAGAGCTGACAGATCACTAGCAACAGAAACACAGCGAGCCCAAGCATGGCATGATCTCCTCACGGGCGTCAAGAGTTTTCAGACTCTCAGAGATGAAGAGGGCCAGTCGTAATGGGAACGCCCAACGCTGAGACACGCAAACAGCCAAATCCTTCTTTAACACAGCAGCTCTTGATGAATGACTGGGGACAGCGCCGTTGCCAGGATCCAACACTGGCCAAGTCCACGGAAAGGAAAAGAGCAGGTCTTTTGTTGCATTCGAGCACAAAAACAAAGCGGCTTTGCTTTTAAAAGCGCAGTGTATCTCCTCTTTGAAGCCCTCTGACATCCTCATTAACTCCGGAGGAAAAAAAAAAAAAACTTGTGGAGCAAAATGAATTTTTGTTTTGCCTTGTTAATGTTGTTCTTCTTGGCTGAACTTCACTCGCCTTCTCCTGAACACCAGCTGCAATGTCACACAAAACTTCAACGGCAACTGGTGAGAAATTAGGAACTGACTAGAAATAAAAAAAAATGTAAATGAACTTCAATCGAGTTTGTTGTTGATGATCTATCAATGCAACACAAAAAATTATTAATTAAAGTGCATCAATTATCCCTATTTCTTCTTGCATTAGAGTAACGTGATTTTTTTTTAATAAATAAATATGTAGAAATACGTTGAAACGATGATTTATAAATACTCTTTAAAATACAAACGTCACCTTTTAAAACCTTTCAACTTTGCAATTAATTAAATAGCACTATTTTGCATCGAAACAATGAAATATATAACTGCCTTACTATTTAAACTTTTTAAAGAATATTTAAATAAAATGCCACACTTTTTCTTGCACTGCAGTAAAATGAGATGCGTAAATACTTACAACTTTACAAATAGTTAAATAAAACAATAACATGAGATAAATGCATTGTCTTACCGATGATTCATAAATAGATTTGCATTGCAAATGTTAAAATAAAATGATGTTTAGAACGTGTAATGTTTAGAAATATTTAAACGAAATACTATTTTTCATGCACTGAAATAACGAGTTGTATAAATACAAATAAAGCATAAATACTGATATTTAGATTAATTAATACCTTATTTAAAAATCATGCAAACGTGCAAAATGCACAAGAGATGAAAGATGAATTTTGTTTGTTGCTGCTAAACTCAACGCAACACACCAATATTCCCAAACTCGGATTCGTCACAAGCCTTGAAGTGAAAACCGAGCCCTTCCTTTCTTTCTCTCTCTCTCTCTGTTGCTCATCGTCTGCTCTGCCGTCATGGTGTCAGAGCTTTAAAATGAAGCGCGTCTGTCTGTCTCAGTAAACGAAGCGTCCTGTGACACCGGACACGTCTGTACGGCCAGACCCGACGGAGACTCAATATTACTGTTACCATAGTAAACTGGAGAGAATGCGTCACATTTTCACAGCGCTGCTGCTGCAACGTTTTGAGGAGGCATTACTCTACATCATTTACACACACATCAGAAATAAAAGCAGCGTGACAAATACTATGATGATGCAGAAACACTTTACCCTTACGGTAACTTTGCTAAGATTTAATCAAAACATCACTGCATTGCAGAAAAACGATTTAACTTGTAAACTCTACCAATTTTAAATAAAAGCACATTTTTTTGTCAATTTCAGTATTGAGATGCATAAATATATATATATATATATATATATATATATATATATATATATATATATATATATATATATATATATATATATATATATTTATTGAAATATTTGTTTGCAAGTTCAAATATTTCTACTTTTTAAAACTTTAATAATATTTCAATAAAATATCACAACTTTGTCTTGCACTGTGATGAATCAGTACATTATTTTTATACATTTGCAAACTTTATAAATATATTTTTTTAAAATCTGTTTTGTTCTCACAATGCAGTAAAGACTCAAATCCCTTTTTTAAAACTAGGCTTTTTTTAATGAAATTATAATCATACTTTTTAAAACTTGTAAACTTTATCCGAACAAAATATACCAAAAAACCCTCAATTACGACTCATTTCTTCTCAGATTGATAAATTTAGATTTAGATTCTCTCTTTCTTTCATCGTCCCTTTCTTCTGGTGATTTTGGGTGATGTATGACCCGGGCGTGTTTTGAACAGTTCTCATGAGTTTCCCAGCTTTACCTTTGAGCACTGCTTGTGATTCTGACACCAAACCAACGATCCATTGCTCTGAAAAGAGAGAAAACACATCGTGAAACTCCTGAAATCACATCAGATAGCAAACATTCACTCAAACAAGTAAATGATTAAAAAAAATCTGATTCACTGATTCAAAGATTCGTTTGCACCATCGCTCCAAAAAAAATGGCACGACTGAAAATGTTAATTTAAACTGTTTATTACAGTGAATTGATTCAAAACAACTTAATTGGTATCATCGTTACAAAAAATGGCGCTTGACTAAAAATGATTCAAAGAATCATTTGCACAATCGCTCTACATGAATGATGGCCAACTAAACTACTGTTCATTCAAAGAATCTTTTGAATCACTCCAGATTCAGAATTCAAAACACTGATTCAAAGATTCCTTTAAATCACTAATTAAAAATGCCACCAGACTAAAATTCTATTAAACTTTTAAACCAGTGAATCAATCCAAAACAAAGATTTGTTTGCACATCATTACAAAACTGAACTGTTCCATTAACTTGCTTTGTACCGAAACAAAGAATCAACGATTCGTTCGCACCATCAATTTAAAAACAAGGTGCATGGCTTAAAAATATTTTTTTACTCCGAATTGCTTCAAAACACAAATTTAAAGATTCACTTGCACCATCTATAAAAAACAGTGCCAGAATAAAAAAAACCATTATACTGTTAGATTCCATGAATCGATTCAAAATACCGATTCCAGGAATAAAACTGGAATGAATCGTATCTTTGTTCCTTTTCCACAAGCATCTGAACAGGCGAACTTCACGGGTCTGTAAACCAAAAGTCTGCTTAAGTTCAATGTCAAGTTCAAAGGAATCTGGAACAATGTAATCCAGTGGAAATTCCCCGTGAAACCTTGGAAAAGAACTTATCATTAAAGGAGTTAATTTGCCATCCCGTCCCGGAGGGTGTTGTGCTCTCGATGTCAAGGATAACGGTCAGCGGCTTCAAAGAGAGGAAGAGCCTCCGATGAAGAACATGTGCGCCGTCCAAGATGTTTGAGATGTCTTCGATCAGAGACGTTAAACCGCTTTCAGCTGCTCTACCGGATCAGATGTGATAATTGGATCATCTTTACGTGACTATAAATCAGCTTCGGGAGCTTCGAACCAAAACAAATCATCCTACAGAACGTAATGAGCTTCCTAACACCTGCGTGAAGCGCCAGTTCTTCTGATGAAAGTGGAGAGCGTGATACGGTCGGGATTTAATGGAACGAATGCGTGCACTTTGTGCTTCTGAGTGAACTCGACATGCGGCAAACATTTCCCCCGTTCTCCTAACGAGAAGCATTTATCAGCCAGAGAGCGGCTTTTAAGGGACTCTCTGTGGATTTCGGTCGAAAATAAAAGCAGGATGGTTTATCATTTGAAAATGGAGACTTTAAGATACAATAAAATATAATAACAGCATTGCAATTTTACAAAGTAAAGTTAGTCAACTAGAAAAATAAACTGCAGAGAGAAATAAATGCAGCATATTTTATTCATTATATTATATCAAAATTGTTTATAATTAATTTATATAATTGAGTATATATTTTTTTACTTTTCCATAATGTTTTATGTTTCAATAAATCTGTTATGACAGTTACTATTTAAATGCTTATATATTAAAAAAAAAATAAATAACAAAAAATAATAACTGAACTAAACTACAGCCTACAACTGCAAAAAATCTGACAGTTTTACCTTTGATTATTAAAGTATAGTACCAGCTGACTCTCGACTATATTTTACAGCATTCGATTTTTTTTCCCCTTGAGAACATTTCTCTATCCGAAATAATCAATATACTGAAAGAAATTGGTAATCAGACTGAGTCATAAGCTTGTGAACGAGAATCGAATCCAATAAAATCGAAAAATTAATCACAAATAATTGTGCAACCCTATAAACAAACACTATAAACCCGTATTTTTTTTTAATCATGATAAATAGATTTTTTCACAATTTATTTAGCTCTACTACATTCTTCTAAGGCAATGAAATAAGTGCACACTTTTGACAGAAGGGATTTAGCTCTGAAGTATTGACTGCAGCTAAACGAAACCTACACTGACTGATGAAGGCATGACCAAATATGATATAAAAGTAATTGAGAAGCATTAGACAGAACTGTTGAATCTCACTAGACCTCTCCAGACCCATCAGAGGAGGATCCGACAGCAGGCCTGGACACTCGCGGGATGTTGACCCAGCTGTCGCTGACCTCGCGCTGATAATTATAGGTCAGCATTGTGACCCGGCTCAGTGGAGAGTCAAGGGTATTCCTGGAGCGTTTTTAAGCCTTGGGTTTTAAAGCCCACAGATTTACAATCAGTCACAGAGAGATTCGTGGGTCAGATCAACTCTAATCCAGAGAAGAACTAAACACGACATCGTCCTGAAAGATAAACTCGGCGCACGCCCTCCTCCAACAATAGAGGATGCGTCACCGAACCAGTGTTTACAGAGGAACGTCTGACAAACACAGCGTTTAAATCAGCGAAATTAAACCAAATGTACCTGTAAACAACAGGAAAAGATTAAAGGTTTAGAGGCCTTACAGATGGAGAGATTAAACAATAGATGGTTGGATGGATGGATGGATGGATGGATAGCTAAATGAATAAATGATTGGATGGATGGATGGATGGATGGATGGATGGATGGATGGATGGATGGATGGATGGTGGATGGATGGATGGATGGATGGATGGATGGATGGATGGATGGATGGATGGATGGGATGGATGGATTGGATGGATGGATGGATGGATGGATGGATGGATGGATGGTTGGATGGATGGATGGATGGATGGATGGTTGGATGGATGGTTGGATGGATGGTTGGATGGACAGCTAAATGAATAAATGATTGGATGGTTGGATGGATGGATGGATGGATGGATGGATGGATGGATGGATGAATGATGGATGGATGGATGGATGGATATGGATGGATGGATGGATGGATGGAATGGATAGATGGACGGATGGATATAAATGGATGGTTGGTGGATGGATGAATAGCTGAATGAATGATGGATGGATAGAGAAAGTTTAATGGATAAATGAATTAATAATGGATGGATGGATGATGGTGGATGGATGGATGAATAAATTGAAGGTTAAATGGATGGATGGATGAATAGCTGAATGAATGAATGGATGAATGATGGATGGAGGATGGATGGTTGAATGGATGGATAAATTGGAAAGATTAAAAGAATGGATGGACAGATGGATGAATGGATTAATAGCTCAATGAATGATGGATGGATAGACAGATGAATTGATAAATTAATAAATGGATGAATGATGGACAGATGGATTAATAAATGGATGGATGGATGAATGGATGAAATGGTAGATGGAATGATGTCGCATGTTGAGAAGTTGAGTGTTTTGTCAGATGAGCTCCTCCGCTCTGTGGAGAAGTGCTGCGGTCGGCACGTGTCACATGTTAAGTGCTCTAGTTAGTGTGCTTTACAGTCAGCAGCAGGTGCTTGGCTCTTCTCGCTCGCATTGTTCTGAGCTGAGCTGTTCTTCGGGCTTTTATTGACATTGCTGAGATGCTTTAATCAGAGCGCCGCTGTAGGCGAGTGTTTAACACGACACATCTCACAGCGTTCCCGCTCAAATCCATTCCATACGCCTCTCATTTCATTCAGCAGACGCCCGTGAGCAAAACAAACCGGTGTCGTCCATCATTTTGTCAAACCTTCAGTCTAATGCCGTTGTCCTAAAGCAGCGCTTCTCTGCCTATTTATTCTTTAAACATTAGCACTATAGATATATCTAAATATAATTAAATAAAAAACAGTATTCATTTTTTATACTCATTATAGCACAGTACTATTTTTATGTATTAATTCTTTATTATTTTTTTCTTACTTTAATGTTAAAATAGGAATTTTTTTCAGAGAATAAATTATTACAAATTATTCATTCAAATTATTAAGTATTTTCACTCGATTATACAAAGATATGCATCGCCACACAATATTATTCAATATTTAAACCATTTTGCTGGTTGAATTTACGAAGAAATATCTAACCCTAACTATAACACATCATCAAAAATATACGGAAACGACCATATTTCCATGTCCGGAATGCTTCGAAATTTATTTGCGGTATAATTTTCGAGAGCACACCATTAAAACAAAGCCACTAAAGAGGAGACGTTTTGCCCAGGATTGCGCAACGTTCTGGTAAATCAGCAAACTCTTATCAGCGTTTCATAAAGTGCAAAACATCTACAGATGCCACATTCCGGAGATAAACGGGCTGTAAAGTGGAAATAATGCGGTCTCGGGTTGTTTAAAGAAGCGCCGTTGCTGAGATAAGTTGAGCTGTAACACACCCCATGCTCACAGTGGCCAAAGAGCAGAAGATCTCACCCACGCTGATGATGTTCTCGGCTCAATCCGAGAGGTGGTGGATGTTCGTGAGCGTGTGAATCGGCACAAGACCCCATTCATGTCTCTGCTAATGAAACCCGCACACATAACGAGCCGCCGCGGTCTGATTCTCTTTCCAAGCTGTTTCATATCAAAGGCCCTCGACAAGCGGCGCGGCACGACTTCTTTCCAATGTTTGTCTTTCCTTTGGATCAGAACGCGCGTCCCTCGAGCCGAACGGAGGGAACTAATGGCTTAATTTAAAAGGCAATAATTTTTACGACGTCAAGCGCGCTCGCAGGACTCTCTGACACACCTTTGGCTTCGTGCGTCCACACATAAATAATTCCACACGCTGCAGATGCTTTCCCGAACAGAGCCGCTCTTTCAGCTCGCAGACGCTGGATTTACAGCCGGGTGTTTCCCTCTGTCCGCTTCCCAATCACAGATACATAAATACTCTCCAATAGCACAATAAAAACTCCAGAAAGCTTCATTTCTCTGTTTTGATGACCGGCGCGGACACGCTGTTATTTGGGACATAAACCTTCGGCGTTTCAAAAAGCGGCTTGGATAAATAAAAGGGACTAAGTATTCTTTACTGATATAACAAACTGATTCATTACAAATGAATGGAGCGGCATGAAAACTAAGCTGACGCTCATGTTCTTCAGCACGAGCGGAGGTGTTCTTAAGAGCTTCTTGATTCTCTAAATGACCATGATCTTTAGCCTGAAAATAATACGCCAGAACACTGCTTTGTTGTTTAGGACAGATAGATAGACGGATGAATAGAAGGTTAGCTGGAGCAATAGATGGATGGATGGTTGGTTGGATAGATGGATGGATGATAGAACAATACTGAAGATGGATGGATGGATGGATGGATGGATGGATGGTAGAACAGTACAGAAGAAGGATGGATGGATGGATGGATGGATGGATGGAAGGATGGACGGATGGAAGGATGGACGGATGATAGAACAATACTAAAGATGGATGGATGGTTGGTAGAACAATACTGAAGATGGATGGATGGATGGTAGAACAATACTAAAGATGGATGGATGGATGGATGATAGAACAATACTGAAGATGGATGGATGGATGGATGGATGATAGAACAATACTTAAGATGGATGGATGGATGGTAGAACAATACTTAAGATGGATGGATGGATGGTAGAACAATACTAAAGATGGATGGATGGATGGTAGAACAATACTGAAGATGGATGGATGGATGGATGGATGGATGGATGATAGAACAATGCTGAAGATGGATGGATGATAGAACAATACTGAAAATGGATGGATGGATGGACGGATGATAGAAAAATACTGAAGATGGATGGATGGATGATAGAATACTGAAGATGGATGGATGGATGGATGATAGAACAATACTGAAGATGGATGGATGGATGGATGATAGAAAAATACTGAAGATGGATGGATGATAGAACAATAGATGGAACAATGGATGAACGGATGGATGGATGGATTGAAAGAGAGTCGGATATATAAATGATGGATATACAGAACAACGGATGGACGGATGGATTATACAGAAAAGCTGTGATTCCTGGGTGTTCTCTGAAGGTCTGTGAGGATCGGAGGGCAGCAGCTCAGAGTGTGACGCTGGCATTTGGTCAGCAGTTCAGAGGGGGGTGCATGTTTTTGCAGCTGACCAGACCTCCCATTTTCACATGAAAGACCTGCGAACACACACACACACACACACACACACACACGGCCTCCGGACACTCTTTATGGAGCAACAATCGCTTTCTATTCCTGGAGCTTCCAGCCAGTTCAACCAGCCCTTTATCAAGCTCAGCCTGTCACGGCACTTCCTGCGCAGACAAAAGACTGCGCCCGCTTTCTCCATACGCCCCTTTTGATGTTAAGAAAGATGTTCCCCTCAAATCATTAACGGCTGTAGCTCCGCTTCGTCCCCGCCAAATGGCAGCATCATAAACCGTCACGACTGCATTTCTCGGCGGATGCACGTCAGCTTGTTCGGGCTGCATGGCAAGTTTCACGCATTAGATGCATGCATTAACCTTGATCCGCGAGGAAACATTAGAAGAGGCTTTCACCGAGCTCCGAGGAAACTAATACGCAGGACTTCTGACAGAACGAGAGCACAGACCACACGCTTTCTAGCAAGGAATCGCGTTTTACTCAACAAAATGCAATAAAGTCCCAAAACGAAGTCCTTTAAACAAGGCACGGCCAATAAACACAAACATGCTAGCAAACTATATCTTATGAGGTAAGTTCAAGAAACAGACGTGTGTGCAATAATTTATACACGTATATAAGTCACGTACAGCACAAAAATGTTTTTTCATGACGACACTAAATAAGCGTAAAAAAAAAGGAAAATTACATTAATAAAAATGTGAAATGCGAATGTGTTTAAATATCATTTAAGGCAAATAAAAAAAAAAATAGGCACTTTATTATGCCTAGTTAACATTATTGCAAAAATAGATGAATAAATACAAATTATATATATATATATATATATATATATATATATATATATATATATATATATATATATATATATATATTTTTCATAGGAATGTGCCTAAATAAAAACTATTAAATATATTACATTTTCGTCATAAAAAAAAAAGATCAATGGGTGTTAATTGACTTTAACTAAAAGAACCAGTCCGTACACATCAGTCCAGTCTGTTTGATCTGAATATGAATCCTTCTTTAAACCAGATTAAGTTCTGAGATGAATTTGATTTCAACACCTCATCAATAAAGAGCGCAGCGTCAGCAGCCGAGCGGATGATGACCAGCTAAAACATGACTTATTAATGAAGCTCCGCACATGAAACCTAAATAATTATTATAATAATGTAACAGACTGAATAATTCATAACTATGGACAGAGTCAAACCTGATTAAATGGTCGCCGTCCGCACGCCTTGACCCAAATCAACTCTTTCTGTAATATCTAAATGTTCATTTTTATAATTCTAGGCCACTGTGTTGATCATCATCGACGTGTCAGGTTTAAAAACTGATATTTTTGACAACAGATGACGTATTAAAATGAATGCACTCTTAAATATAAAGCTTTTTTATTGCCATTAATGGTTCAACATTCAGCATTTAGCATGCATTAAATATTTTCATTACACGAAATGTTCTTTAGATTACCAAACACTGAAAACAGGTTCTTTTAAGAACGGTTCACTGCAAGGTTCTTCGGGGAACCCACTTATTTTTAAGAGCGCACGCTATATATATATATATATATATATATATATATATATATATATATATATATATATATATATATATATATATATATATATATATGTGCATGCCATCCAGAAGCACTTACAGGCTGCTCATTCTAGCAATAATCCTAATAATAGCTTATTAATATCAAAACGCGCGGATCTAAAAGTCCAGACCGCGTTTATTCGCAGTCCAACTTTTCCAGTGTTGCACCGAAGCTGATGAGGATGCTCGTGTCCTGACGTACCTGGAGGTGTTTGAAAGCAGCAGAAATGCGCGTGATGTGCAGGCTGAGGCATCGCGACGCGCACCTCGCGCGGTAAACGCTCGCGCTGAAGAACTCGTCGCCGGGCTTGCGCGCGTCCGCGCCCGCGGCGCTCCACAGCAGCCCCGTAATCCACACGAACGCGAGCATCGCGGAGCCGAACGTCTGCTGCTGCGGCGACACCGAGACTGTGGCCGAAGGGAGGCTGAAGGAGGACTCAAGAAAGTTTGGCGCCGCGGAGGGGCGGGGTCAGCGCGCGTCACCGCGCCTAGCCCCGCCCCTCCAGGCGCAGGTACAGAAACTTCAGATGGGATGATGGACGAAGTGCTGCCTCTTCATGCAGTGGTCAGTTCGGTATAAAACAACTCATTTTTATTTCTATTCTATGATTCTCCATTATTTATCATTATTCACAGCTCGTGCACTCCTGCACCAAACCTTAGATTAACCTTAGATATCTATATTCTACATTTCTTAAGCAGCACACGTACATTCGCAGCAATAGCCAACAATACGTTGTCAAAATGATATTTTTATACGCCAAAAATCGTTAGGATGTTTCCTACAGTAGCCTAAATATACCAAAACTTATGCACATCCGCATTGCTAAGAACCTACTGGGACAAACTTAAAGGTGATATTTGTACCACTTTCAGATACCAGATGTTCAAATAGTTGCATCTCATGCCAAATATTAGCCTAAAAAGCTTTCAGAGCTTTATAATGTATTCATTTATTTGCATATTCAACTAGATGACGCATATTTCACCATAACCTTTTAGCAGACCTGTAATGCTATATAGGGCTTAATTGGTTTTTATTAGTTAACGTGACGTGCAAACGTCTTACAAACAATGCACGCGCGCCACTTGTTATTTATCGACTGATTTTCTGATAGATAGAGAAAGATACGGATCAAGTGCAATAAAACAAACGCGTGCATTTCGCACGTCTGCTTTCCACCGCGCGCTAGCTTCCAGTGGAAACTTCCCATGCGAGTTCAAACCGTTTTACAAGCATAGCAGACATGTCTAGCATTATTTCTCCTCGCCAGCCACGAGCAGAGAGCAGCGTGGAAACAATGACTCCGGCGCTTATTAAAACAACACAAACGCTCCCGAATCGAGATCGCTGCAAAACTTCCCAGAAGGCTTCGTAAAACATCACGACTTCTCTCTCTCTCTCTCTCGAAGAAGAAGAAGAAGAAGCGGCAGCGCTCGGTTCGCGTCTAATGACTCTTTACGGGTGTTCCTCGTAATCGGTAGGTCTGGCCTGCGACCAGCCGGAGTCCAGCCAAATACTCCAGCGCGTACTCCTCTAATGAAAGCAGGCAGGATCGCGGAGAACGAGCCGTGTTTTCGAGGCTGCACCGGCTCCGGGCGCGCACTCGATAAACACGTTATTAATAAAGCGTTAATCATTTTTACTAAATCGTACGTGGACGAGCAGATAGCGCACGGTAGTGTTTAAGAGTTAAAGCATTAAAGAGGTGTTTTTGAAAGACCAAACCCGGTCTCGTGGGAATCCGTATAAATAGTACGCCGAGCAAAAGCGCAAACTCGTGCTAATGATACGCAAAAAATGGGCGTGTGTATGTGTTTGGCGGGCATTTAAGACGCCATTTTCGCGTGCATATGACACGACGTTTGTTGAAGTGCAGATATAAGTCGATTAATTGCCCGTTAAGCCGCTTTCCTCCCATGGAAAAGTGTTGGAACAGATAGCTTAATGCATTAAAACGGTGTTTTTAAACGATGCAACTTTATGAAAAAAAGCGTCAGGCCTCATGGACATCCATATAAATAGCACGCCAAATAAAAATGAAAACTTGTGTTGACACGCAAAAAATACTCTGGCGCGTATCTGCGTTCGACGTGCATATAATACGTGCTTTTCGGGTGCATGTGATGCGAAATATATTGGCGTACAACGACACGTTTTCCTCCTACAGAAGACCGTCATAAAAATAAGCTTCGAAGTCCGTGTGAGAATAAAAAAATGGATTCTATTTATTTTGTTAGCTCGCATTGCTGTGTTTGTGTCATCCACAAAAATAAACCAATAATGAAAAAAAATAGTCCAAAATCCATCAATCGAAAATCTGAAAATGCTTTAAAACAAAGGTTTTAAACGTCATTGTTTCCTGAGTTTGGTCCTCTGGTCTAAAAACACTGTCTTAAAGGAACAGTGCACCCAAAAATGAAAATTCTGTCATAATTTACTCACCCTCAAGTATTTCAAAGACGGTATGATTTCATTTGTTCTGCCGAACATTGACTTACTGAAATATGTCATAGAAACCGATGAAAGATGTATGTTATGTAAAAAAAAATCGACAAGCGTTTGTGGCCTTTGGGGGCGCCATTTTTTATTGAGCGCATTCGGCATCGAAGACGTCAAATAGTTCACTCTGCGAAGTACTGGCGCTTTTTACTGCAACGCAACTCGGAATAAACAGTTCAGAAAATAAAACACTGATAAGACACCGTATTTTGTCGTTTTGGATTGTTTTTTCGTGCAATTCCAGCCGAAGGGCAACAAGAGAAGCGATGGCTTACCTAGCCGTTTCCCCAGCGATAAAAGTGGAAAGATGCCTGCAGACGAATAAAACGTCCTAAAGACGACCTTTGACTCCTTCAGTAGCTACCGAAAGAGTTTACAAACGACTGAGACAAGAAACGCCATGCCGTCCCATTGGGATGTTTCTTATCGAGGTTTCCGTCCATATCCGGGCCATTTAGGCTCCTTTATTCTCAGAGTGGTGTATTCTGAGTCGTCTAGTTCCACCATTTTACGTCACGAGAAGAACGGCGCCCCCTACAGTCCAAGATACACATAACTTACGTTGTATAAAGCATTACAAGGGTTCCCTTTAAAATATCCTCCTTTGTGTTCGGCAGAACAAAGAAATTCAGACAGGTTTGGTGAGGAAGTGATGAAAGAACTTTGGTTTTTTTGGGTGAACTGTTCCTTGCAAGCCAACGTTTCGGAGCGTCCCCTGGTCCCGGGTGTTTTTCTCGGTCAGGGGCCAGGAGATCCTCGTCCACTCCTAAACCCTTCATGTCTGCGCACCTTAAACGCTCCTGTAATGGCTTAATTGGTTGGCTTATTGCAGCCATGTGTTGGCTCTGGTTTACGGCGTGTTGCGAGCCGTGTGCGGTCTCAGACCTCGTCTGTCCTGTGAGATTTAACGTAGACAACTAGTGCACTTAACGCCATGCGTATTTGTGAGGCGCGCATGAACGTAATAGTGCTAATGAACCGGATGCATCGTCAATAAATCATTCGGTCTCAATTGATCTCAACGCTCACAGTGATATTTAAGTGTTCAAAGATCAAAAACGTTTATATGATGCATGTGGATCGAATGTAAACCTACGCAAATATAGACATGCAAATTAGTGCATATTCAAACGTAACGCTTTATGCTTTTTAATAAATGCATTCAATATGTTTATTGACGTAAAATCAAACAGATGCCCATTCTCGACTACAATCAACCTCGCCGCGATTAGCTCCGACCTGTTTCCTCGTCGCACCACATCAAGTTCATGAAACCGTGTAATCCACATGCATGCAAAGGTTATATTCAATGCAAACGCATCAACCTTTAATTCAGGCCTAAGAAAGAGGCTGGCCTCGAATGCAGACGACAGAAAACTGAAGCAGAAGAAGAGACGAACAAATCTGTTTTTATCTATTCTTAGGTTCTGCTACGAGTATCTGTTGAAATCAAGGGGTTTGGAATAATTTCGCAGTCATGTCTGCGTTTATTTGATCCAAAATATTGTAAAACGATCTGAAATATTATTACGATTAAAAGCAACTATTTTCTGGGTGTACATGTGTTAAAGTCTAATTTATTTATGTGAAAGGCAGCTGAATTTTCAGCATCATTTCTCCGGTAAGCCTCAGTGAGCAGAAGAGACTCTTTAAAAAAGATGCAAATTGCAATTATTTCGTTGTGTAACAACAGATCTGTTTCCAGTAGATTTCCAATAGCGTATTAATAATGGGATATGGATTGATTGACATCAACCTGCCAGTTTAGAGATCTCTACAGCTTAGCCTTGACTGAATACTTGTCGTGAACCCGTAGAGGAGAACGACTCGCTCCGGCTCAGATGCTTTCAAATGGTTTCAATCTGCCTCGTTCAGATGCTTTCAAATGGTTTCAATCTGCCTCGTTGGGCTCCTTTAATGGCAGCGCCGTCCGCGCCGGAGCGCTGAATATTACGCTGGAGTTATGAATGAAAACCCGGCGGCCGAATGGGTTCCAGATGCCGGAGACGCCCGATCGGGGCGAGAGGTTAACCGTCCTCGAGGAGCGGACACATAAACACGGTCCGCTGGACATCAGGGACTCATTTCTGCCTTCTGAGGGCTTGGTGATACGTGCTCCGAGCTTTCTGCTTCTCCATTTGATGTGCGGACGGCCGCTGTTCCCAGATGTCTGCTGTTTTCACTGATGACGATTTGCGGGTTATCGTTGCAAGTTATTGTGTTTGATTGCCTCGACTTCCTTTAGTTAAACATGAAAAGCTGGAATGCAAATTGCGAGGAATCATGGTTCCAGTTCCTCAGCGATTCCATCAATCAATCAATCAATCATTTTTATTTATATAGCGCTTTTGACAACACAGGTTGCATCAAAGCACTGATCAGTATAAAGTAGAAGAGTACAATGACGTTTGTAGGATTATTTTAGTCCCTCCTCAATAAGCATGCTTGAATACTAAGCAAAATGCTAAATATTTTTGATGTAAAGGTGTCCTCCGTCTACTGGGGTTCCTCAGGGCTCGGTTCTCGGACCGCTTCTCTTCTCTGTCTTCACGGCATCACTGTCGTTTAGAAACATGGCTTTTCGTTTGATGCTGATTCAGCTCTACTTCTCCTTCCATCCCCATGATCTGGAGATAGCTGCTTATGTCCAACGGACTCTGAAGAACCGTCACCTTCATCTCAACCTCGCCGAGACAGAACTGCTGGATAAAACAAATAAATGGTATTATAATATAATCAACTATTATTATTTTCTCAACTAATAGTGTGAGATTATGGGTGGAGCTACCTTTTATTTTATTTTCCAATCTTATGACGGTTTCGGAAAGGATTGCGAGACACTGGACCGGAGTAAGGACGTCGAAAAATCAGATTCGATCACAAAAAAAAAAATACAATTTAAAAAACATTCACGTTGAAAAGAGCTATTCTAAAACGCATATAATTTTTCACTTTTTTAAAAAATATTACTTAGATCGGGATGCTCGTAAATAAAGGAAAAAGTAGACTTCGGCGGGAAACGATGTGGGCGTCGCATAAAAGAAGGACTGAGAGGAATTTGGACAAAAATAACATCGCATTTATTACATGTTGAAGAGGAAAGAAAGGCTATAAAAGAAGAGCGGCGTTCACCGATGAATCGTTCACAAACACACAATGAAACTCGCCCGTATTTGCTCAGCGGCCGTCTGGCATCGGATTCCCGCCCTTATTGACGAAGCAGCGGTCATGTGATCGCCGGCCAGGTGTGTTCATTGTTCGCTCACCTGCGCTCTTCTGTGAAACAACAAAGCTCTCGTGTGAACACACTCTCGTGTGAAGGACACAGCCAGTCAAGCCCAGACACACACACACACAACACACAGAAACCCTCCGACACATCACCAGCCACAAAACTATACACAAACACACACAGCAGCCAAACACACACTTAACCACACACACACACACACACAGACACACACACACACACACACACACACACACACACACACACACACACACACACACACACAGACACACACACACACACACACACACACACACACACACACACACACACACACACACACACACACACACACACACACACACACACACACACACACACACACACACACAGACACACACACACACACACACACACACAGACACACACACACACACACACACACACAGACACACACACACACACACACACACACATTTACTCATTTATTTGCATATTTTATTATATAATACAATATCATATAAAAATTTATTAATATTTGAATGCAATTTTTATTTAAATTTGCTTATTCACTTATTTATGCGCTTACCAATTTTTATCTATTTTTATTTACTTCAATATAATTTGTATTCATTTACGCATTTATATTTATATTTCATTTATTTACTTGTTTTAATATAATATAACATAACATAACATTTATTGAATTATTATTTGAATGCATTTTTATTTTATTTACTTTTTTATTTACTTCCATATTTTAATATATTTGAATTTAATTATGTATTTACTTGCTTAGATTTATATTTATTTACTCGTTTGATTTATTCTTTTTTTATAAAGATAATCTAATAAAGATAAATGTATATATAAATATTATAAATGTACTCATTTGAATATACTTGTATTTAATTTATATCCATTTATTTACGCTTTTTAAACCCAACTATGTATTAATTAAAAATATACTACAAATTGTTTTGCAAATATTAATTTATTTGTGATTGAAGCTGAATGAAGTAAATAACATTTTAAATAACATTCAGATATAAATAAGCTATTTTAAGCTGTAATAATAGTTTCAATCAAACAAATGCAGCCTTTGTAAGCAAACCAAATTAAAATGAAATAAAAACTGGTTCAAAATATTAATAAAATCTATAACAGTATCAATAAGGCTGTTCAGAAAAGTCCTATAAATGTTATTTCTGTTTCTGAAACGGATGTATTCTTGATTTATTCACTTTGTAAACGTTGGCTCTGTGTCTGAATGCAGCTCTGTTTCTCTTCCTGCTCGTCGAGCGTCACGTAAAGCGTTTCTGACCACAATCTCTCCTCAGACGGAGGAAAAGCCCTCTCGCTGCTGTACAGCCGTCAAAAACTGGACACTGAATTTATCATTCTTCATAAATCAGGTTTATCTAAAGGCTTGCACGCTTAAAGCGACCTGTAGACACCGTCTGTAAGTGTTCCTGCATGCTAAAACAAACACTTAACGAAATGGAAAAACGCATAATAATGTTTTAATATAACTTGACGTGAAAGATTCATCTCGAGGGATGAGTTTATGTATTCAAACCCTTCACCGTTTTAATATTATATTAAAACATTTAAATATTAACCATTTATTTATTCGTCCATTTTACTCTTCATTTAAAAAAGGAATTTTTTTCTTAAAGTAGTTATTACTTATTTAAACGTAACTGTAACTAATTTAATCTTTTTATACTTTATTTTAGCATTTAACTTCATTTTTATTTATTTTAATCTAATTAGTATTTTTAATGTGTTTGCTTAATTATTTTACTTTACTTATTTATTCTGTTTTATTATTACTATATTTAATCTATTTGATTATTTTAATCTATTAAAATATAAATTTTAATACATGAAAATGAATAAATAATTATTTATTATTATTATTTTATTTAAACGCGTTAATTTATTTTAAGACATTTTATTTAAATGCATACATTTAACCCAATTTAATACACATCACTAAATGTATATATTTTTATTAAATTGTCGTTTGATTTATTTTAAGATATTTTTATTTCATTGGAATGAATTACATGTATTTACTTTATTCATTTATTTGTTATTGTTCATTCATTTCATAAATCATCCATTATTAACTTGTGTTAATCTGTTTTTAGTTATTTCTTTCTTTTCTTTTTCCTGTGATGAGCAGCAGGTGGCGCTGTCTCACATCATTTACAGATGAAGCTTCCTCCCTTCATAGACTACAGTCACACAGTCACCTACAGATAAAAACCTCATTCTGAGATCCTATGTATTACATTTCCAGCAGCATCTGATATTAAATAATTAATCATAAAACTCACATTTGGTGTAGGACGAGATAAAGAATAAGTAAAGCTTTCCACTCACCAAGGCTGCACTTAAATAATCACAGCAAAATTATTGCACTGTAATGCGTCTCATGATCTTCAGAAATCATAATAATATACTGGTTTACCTCACAAAAAACATTTCTGATACATTTTATTTTTCAGGATTCGCAAATCGTTAAAAAGTTCAAAAAAACTTCACGATCAATTATGATTTTTTTTTTATTTAAATCTACTTATATTTGTTTTAATCTACTTTTATTTATCACTTTTTTATTTATTTAAATACAACACCTATTTATATAATGAACATGTTTATGTAAAAATTTAATATTTGATTTTAATTTGTTTAATTATTTACTTCATGTTTATATTTTGATTAATTTATTTACTTTTTTATTTTATTTTAAATTATTAATTCATTATTTACTTGTTTCTGGTGTCTGTTATCGGAGGTCACGCTGCTCTGAAGTCTCTGAGGACAAAGTTCATGCAGTTCGTGACCTTTGAACCCTCACAAAAGCTTCCCGCCTTCTTTTACAGCCCATTGTCATGGAAACTAGTATGTGCTTCAGTGGCAGAGTTCAGCACTCTGTGCAACAGACAGCCCTAGCAATCGTTTCGATCAAACAATGAAATATGTATTTATATAATCCTGAACAAATCTCCAACTCCATTTACAGAGACAGAGAGAGAGAGAGAGAGAGAGAGAGAGAGAGAGAGAGAGAGAGAGAGAGAGAGAGAGAGAGAGAGAGAGAGAGAGAGAGAGAGAGAGAGAGAGAGAGAGAGAGAGAGAGAGAGAGAGAGAGAGAGAGAGAGACAGAGAGAGAGAGAGAGAGAGAGAGAGAGAGAGAGAGAGAGAGAGAGAGAGAGAGAGAGAGAGAGAGAGAGAGAGAGAGAGAGAGAGAGAGAGAGAGAGAGAGAGAGAGAGAGAGAGAGAGAGAGAGACAGAGAGAGAGAGAGAGAGAGAGAGAGAGAGAGAGAGAGAGACAGAGAGAGAGAGAGAGAGAGAGAGAGAGAGAGAGAGAGAGAGAGAGAGAGAGACAGACAGAGAGAGAGAGACAGAGAGAGACAGAGAGAGAGAGAGAGAGAGAGAGAGAGAGAGAGAGAGAGAGAGAGAGAGAGAGAGAGAGAGAGAGAGAGAGAGAGAGAGAGAGAGAGAGAGAGAGAGAGAGAGAGAGAGAGAGAGAGAGAGAGAGAGAGAGACAGAGAGAGAGAGAGAGAGAGAGAGAGAGAGAGAGAGAGAGAGAGAGAGAGAGAGAGAGAGAGAGAGAGAGAGAGAGAGAGAGAGAGAGAGAGAGAGAGAGAGAGAGAGAGAGAGAGAGAGAGAGAGAGAGAGAGAGAGAGAGAGAGAGAGAGAGAGAGAGAGAGAGAGAGAGAGAGAGAGAGAGAGAGAGAGAGAGAGAGAGAGAGAGAGAGAGAGAGAGAGAGAGAGAGAGAGAGAGAGAGAGAGAGAGAGAGAGAGAGAGAGAGAGAGAGAGAGAGAGAGAGAGAGAGAGAGAGAGAGAGAGAGAGAGAGAGAGAGAGACAGAGAGAGAGAGAGAGAGAGAGACAGAGAGAGAGAGAGAGAGAGAGAGAGAGAGAGAGAGAGAGAGAGAGAGAGAGAGAGAGAGAGAGAGAGAGAGAGAGAGAGAGAGAGAGAGAGAGAGAGAGAGAGAGAGAGAGAGAGAGAGAGACAGAGAGAGAGAGAGAGAGAGAGAGAGAGAGAGAGAGAGAGAGAGAGAGACAGAGAGAGAGAGAGAGAGAGAGAGAGAGAGAGAGAGAGAGAGAGAGAGAGAGAGAGAGAGAGAGAGAGAGAGAGAGAGAGAGAGAGAGAGAGAGACAGAGAGAGAGAGAGAGAGAGAGAGAGAGAGAGAGAGAGAGAGAGAGAGAGAGAGACAGAGAGAGAGAGACAGAGAGAGAGAGAGAGAGAGAGAGAGAGAGAGAGAGAGAGAGAGAGAGAGAGAGAGAGAGAGAGAGAGACAGAGAGAGAGAGAGACAGAGAGAGAGAGAGAGACAGAGAGAGAGTGTAGAGTATCAGAGAGAGAGAGTATCACAGAGAGAGAGAGAGAGAGAGACACACACACAAGTCTGTCAGATTTTCGTTCCTCAGGACACTTTTCTCGCCTAGATCTCGCACACACACACACACACACACACACTGACTGCAGACGCCCTTCCCCCCCGCCGGAGGTCACATGACCCTGTGGGAGGCAGACTGAAGCTGTTCTTTGTTAGGAGGTCAGTGTGTTCCCGCCGTACTCCTGCTGAAAGACACGCCCCTCATCTCCATCAGACTCAGAGCACTTCCTGTCAAACTGCACCACGTTATTATATACTTATTCATCTGTTTTGGGAGAGAGAGGATAATCAGAGGGAGTGGATAAAACATTACTCGTTGATTCTGTGTGTGTGAGTGTGTTTCTGTGTGTGTGTGTGTGTTTCTGTGTGTCTGTGAGTGTGTGTGTGTGTCTGTGTGTGTGTGTGTGTGTGTGTGTGTGTGTGTGTGTGTGTGTGTGTGTGTGTGTGTGTGTAGAGCAAATCCAGAACTCTCCAAATGAATAAATAAAAGGAAAAAGAGACAATAATACAAATCACGAGATATGAACTTAAACTAACAAGACAAGTTAAAGTCTCATGAGTCTGTAACAGTTGTGAAAAACTATATTAGTGAAGGATGAAGTAGATTTCACAGAAATGCTCCACACACATATAACTACTTTCTGGAGGTGTTTCTTGTCTGCGCTCAGGGCTTGTGCTCAGTGATGCAAGATATTGCAAGCTTTGCAGTGAACACACAACGGCACAAACAAATATGAAATACATATTTAAGAGCCGCCACGGACACGGGTCGATCCGGAACAACCCGCTTCCCTTCAGAACCTCATTAAACCTGACGCGCTTTACAACAGATGGTGTGGTTGAAAGAAAGGCTGTGTTTATTCGATTAAAAACACTGTAAAAATTGTCAAATATTATTACAATCTAAAATAGATGATCCTGTGTGAATATCCGTTCAATTTCATTTTATTTTCTGTGATCAAATCTGAATTTTCAGCATCGTTAACACAGCCTTCGTGTCTCGTGATCCTAATATCCTAATAACACACCGATCTGCCGCTCGACAAACATGATTATTATCGACGTTGAAAACATTTATCCGCGATGCATTTTGTTTTTCGGGATTCACAGACGAACAGAAAGTTTATTTATTCGAAACAGAAATGGTTGTAACGTAATAAATGTCTCTAGCGTCACTTTTTGATAAGTTTAATGCGGCCTTGATAAATAAAAGTGCTCATTCTGAATGGCAGTGAAGGTCTTTGTAAGCAGTAA
Organism: Puntigrus tetrazona; assembly: GCF_018831695.1. NCBI lineage: Eukaryota > Metazoa > Chordata > Actinopteri > Cypriniformes > Cyprinidae > Puntigrus > Puntigrus tetrazona. The sequence continues at coordinate 770,560 of NW_025047844.1, forward strand.
TAACATTATTCAGAATAGATATGATGCACAAATAAATATTTGAACAGAACTGTAATAAACTAAAAAAATATATATATAAATATAATAAATATATATATATATATATATATATATATATATATATATATATATATATATATATATATATATTTTTTTTTTTTTTTTTTTTTCTGCTCATGTACTGGTATGCATCATTTGTTTTGTTTATCATCTGCACATGTATTTTTCTCGCTCAGCCTATGCTCTGTTACACATTTCAGTCCACGTGTTCGTGAACGTCTTTAAATCCGCAGCCGCGCCGCTACTTGAGTCTTTACGGCTCTCAGAGGACCGTGTCACACTGTACGCCCGTGATGATGTCAGCTTGTTATTTACTTTCCAAATGTGAATGACTGTGCAGAGCCGAGGAGAATTAATCAGGCGCCGCGTGACCTTCCGCGCGCAAAAAACAGCAGTGGGGGAAGGGGGCCATCCGCAGTAACGTTGCGTCATAACAACCAAAGGAGTGTTATTATCCATACTCGGCTTTAGGAAATTAATGTCAGACGTTGTGAAGACACACGATTGCATAAATGTTCATTCGGGATAGATTGGGCTCAAAACGGACATCTTTATGAGATCACATTCTGATCACATTCTGCTCCTGGCATGTTCTAGCAACAGTACAGTAGTTTATGAAGTCATCATTAAAAAACTAAACCCTAAAAACAATCGTGAACCTACAAGATAAAGCAACAATCACGTATATATGGGCTTTATGACGGCAATTATTGGTCACATGGTTTCTACGACGTCGCATTTATAAGCCCCGCCCACAATTAAATCACAAAAATAATATAACTATGTACTAAATGTTAAATTTGATTTGCTGCATGCGTGACACCGCACTGGGCCTGAATGTGTTATGTAACGTTACATACACGTTGCAATTAGGTTATAAAATGTTTGATGCAAAACGTAAACAAGCGACTGGTAAATGAGCAGTGCAGAAAACAAAAGGCTCGGGAGAATCAATCAAACAGGCTAGGAAGGGCTTTCCAGAAACCCGAGTGCTCTGTAGAAAGTGTTTAGAAGTCAGAGGCACAAAATGGCGATGACTCTGTTATTTCACAGTGGATGTGTTCCGATTTCGTGCTGTTGAATAAGCAGGTTTAAGGTCAGCAGCTCATTTTTCCATTGTGGGTCACAAAGTGCAAAACTCCCCCCTCCCCCCCATTCTCCCCTGCTGCGTCACAATACCTAGCGAGCGCCCTTAACAGACAGCACGGAGGAGTCTTTACTCAAAAGATGACATTTTACTTTTGCGAAATCACTTCATATTAGTCATAGAAGTAGTTATTATGTGTAGTAGTTATTTTTTCCATTTGTGCATTGGTTATGTATTGATAAGGTGTGATGCTATAGTTTACTAAATAATCAGATGCACAATAAAAATAAAACAGGTGGGAAAATCTTTTTTGTAACTTTTTTCATATTTAACATTTACAATAAAAATTATTAACATTTAGTATAATAAAATAGCCATAAAATATACCTTTGCATTTTAATTTAACTCTGCATAAAATTCTTTACTTTGCAGAATTATTTAAAATTTAAAATAAAATTTAAAATTAATTTTTGTATGTGTATATATATATATATATATATATATATACAAAATTGAATTTAAATAATGCAAAATTTATATATATATATAAAAATATAAAATATAATATATTAAATATATATATTATTCTGTATTATATATATATATATATATATATATATATATATATATATATATATAAATAAAATACAAATAAATTTACCATTTTTAAATTAAATTTTGTATAAAATGTACTATACAAAAGTCTTATTATTTAAGGTTTAAAATAAATGTTATTTAGAATTAATTCGATTTTTGTACAAAACCCATACTATTTAAAACGTACTGTATACATTCCCATTTGAATTTAATTTAGCTAAAATATTCGTAACGTAGTTTACAATGACATTTTCCCTTAAAACGTCTCACGATTTACACGCTTACGATAAATGTAATTTAGCATTTTATTTAATTTCTTACTAAAATGCTACGTATCATTTAGCATTTTAACTTTTTATTAAATACTTCATAATATTCAATGTAATTTTTAAGGACATTTTAAGCTTAACTTTCTATAAAAATGCAATATCAAACATTTAAAACAAATGCAATACAAAATGCCCTACTACATTATATATAGTTTAGCATTTTAACTTGTTTAAAATGCTTTACTGTACAAAAAAAGGCCTTTTTTTAAATAAATTTGAACTAAAACGTCTTGCTGTTTTAACGCGCTTAAAATACAAATGCTATACACTGCAGAATTAGTAAGAGTAGTATGATAGTGTAGTCGCCTAGATAGGGCGCTCACTAGGTATGGAGACGCGCCCGGCCGCTCTCTCTCACGCGCGCGCGCGCGCTCTCTCTCTGCCGTAGTAAGTGCGCGCGCGCGCTGCCGCCGTCTTCCGACGCTACGTTTCTGCGAGAAATACACAGGAAACTTGTCTAAAAACACACCGGATCGACCCCCGAACGTCCGCCTCGGCAGACGAGACCCCGACCGCCGTCTTCCGTCGACCTTTCAACGGACTAAGAGCGAGCCGAGCGGCTGAGGGGAAACCCGACCGAAGATGGGCGCAAAGTCGCGGTTCGCACACTGAAGTTGGAGGATATTTTCCCGGTGAGAGTGAAAGAGAAGCGGCGACTCGATCCTCGGCGGTAAGGAGAGGCGACCCCTCGCTCGCTCGGACTTTCCCCGCGTCTAAGTGTTTGGAAATCTTTTGTGGCGAAACTCGTGTTTGAATGAAGTTTCCCAAACGCCGCTCAAGTCTCGTTTCCGCCCGTTAAACCCCCGGAGAGCGCCGCGGGCCGACGAGCGGTCGATGTAACCCCTTTCTTGCTCGGTTTTTGTGCCGAAACGCGCTTAAAGAAGCCGTTAGATTCGGCGGCGCGTGCTGGGGGTGGGGGAGGGGCCGAGCCGGCCTTACTAGGGAACACTAGATAGTTCACTTCTCGTGCTAGTTGTTACGCTTCGGTAAAAGCGCGCTCGCTAAAACGCACTTTTAAACATCTCGTGTTCTCAAATGCGGACCAAAGCCAACTGTAAAAAAAATTATGTGTATGTGAGGAAAAAGCTGATTAGTTAAAATCTCCACACACTGTGTCACGTGAACTGATTTAGCAGGGCTAGCTTCTTTCGCGTACTAGCATACTTTTCGGAAGTAGTTTGAGCGCAGTGACTGAACTCCTCCGGCACTTGTTGATCTCGGCCGCTGGATCCTGACAGACTCTGATTAGTTTTGGTAGTTTAGTGTTTTTACACTTTTAAAAAGCACCTCTGTCTTCAAGGAGAGGTTTTCACTCGACGCAGTGCAGTTTAACGCGCTTTTTAAGCATGTGCTAGTCAGAAGAAGCTTGTTGTTTTCAGTAGTGTTTGTTTGTTTGTTTGTTTTCTTCATTTCAACCAGACTCTTACATTTTTTTTTTTTTTCAAAACTTTTTTGAAACATCAAAAGTAGATTCTAAGTGGGTTTCTATGGACACGAAATCACCTTGTGAAGTTATTTTAATTTATTTAATCTTTACATCTTTGACCCGAATATTTAATGATCTGGAAATATAAGACATATAATGAACTAAAGATAAATGAACTGTGTGTGTGTGTGTGTGTGTACACATCTACATATAGTAGTCAGGTTTTAAAATGATTCATAAAAATGATTTTTTTGGTTTTAAAATGATTCCTTTCATCAAAGTTGTCCTAAAATAATAACTTTTCTTGTCTTAGGACAACTTTGAACTTCTTTAAATACTGTGTGTATGTGTGTGTGTGTATGTGTATATATATATGTATATGTATATATATATATATATATATATATATATATATATATATATATATATATATATATATATATATATATATATATATATATATTATATTATTATATATATATATGTATATATATATATATATATATATATATATATATATATATATACACAAATATATTGTATTAGTGTGTATATATATATATATATATATATATATATATATATATATATTTTGTATTAGTATATATTTTTATTAGTGTATAAGTATTTAGGACAGTGGAACAAATATTTATAATAAGGGAAATTAAAATGTTTATAGTGTGCTTAATATGGAAAAATTGTGAAACAGACAAAATAATAAAAAAAAAAAAAACTGGGTTTCCACATTTACAGTCAAAAAAATGTGCTTAAAAAAATATATATATATATATATATATATATATATATATATATATATATATATATATATATATATATTTTTTTTTTTTTTAAGCAAATTACTTAAACCAGTTTAGTACACATTACCCACACGGTGACTAATTTTACTAAGTCAGCGTGTTTTAGTGAGGTTGGAAATATTATGATGAAAGTCGTAGTTACTAATCTCTGACTAGGGCTGGGCCGTTTTATTTCCGATTTCTATTGATTCATTTGTATCAACTATTTTTTTTGTTTGTTTTTTTTTAACTGAGGAATCAAGATTTTTGCATCTAAATATTACCAGACGTCAGAATTAGACGCTTTACTGGCAGTAAAGAAAGGCCGTGAGTTTTCAAGTGCACTTCTTTTCGGATTCTACGTTTAAAGACGGTCATGTAGAATTAGAATTGAGTTGAATAGTGAGTGTTTTTAAAGCGTTTTCATTGTAGCCTGGTATTTCTGAACGTAAGGCTTCTAGAAGAGAAAGTCTGCGCGGGACGTAGAGATTAAACGATGTGTTAAATACTTCTTTATCTAGAGGATTCATAACAAACTGAGTTAAATTTTGAAGTTGTTTTGAACTTTTTATTTATATTTCTTAAAGCGGTAGTTTACTGATATTGAATTTTGTCATCGTTTAGACTCGTTTTTTTATTATTTCCCCCTGTTTACTGCGGTGCGGCTCCTTTCTGAGCACTTCTTGATTTGCATAATAAAATGTAAACATTTTTGCTGATGAATCTAGAAAAATTAAAATGCGCAACGCGTTTAAAAAGTAAACATTTCATACGTTTTTTTTTTCAAGTTTTATGGGTTTACTTGATCAGACGTGCCTTTAAAATTTTTCTTGTCAAACTAAAACAAACAAAAAAAAGAAATCTAGAAAAAATAAATGAGGAAAAAATTAATGCAAATTTTATTTTTTTTATTATTTGTTAAACTTGGAATACATTCTAAATTGCATGGTTTATTGAATCTGGAAAAATCGAAGCAGAAAAACAAATGAATAAAACACAAAACGGAGAGTAAGGCTTACAATACAGGCAGCACGACATATAGAGCTAACGTCTTTAATGGATTCAGATCCGTTTGATGTCGTGTCTAATCTTCATTCATCCTCGCTGGTACGAACAGCTTTAGATTTGTGCGTCGTTACGAGTCGACTGAGTTGAGGGCTAATGGGATTGAAGTGAGAGAGTTGTGGTCTTGGGATTTTCTCCAGGATTCGAGCAAAGCCCTCGCCGTTCACCGCAAAGACAAATCCCTCTGAAAGAGAAGAACTAGGCCGTCCTGGCATCTCCGAGACGGAGACAACCCTCGTTTCCGATCGAACCTCGACCGCTGCGTTGAGTTTCCAACAAATCTGATGAAATCTAGAGAATAGTTTATTTTATTGGAGCGTGCCACTGAAGACGTTTCTGTTTCCGTTAAACCGCTTTCCTTTCGACGTTCTATCTATCTATCTATTCGTGAGCTGAACGTAGCTATGAAATGAAACGTAAAATGTAGCGACACCGATTGAGAAAATCCAGCTTCGCCCCACAGAAATAAATGACAGTTTCACAAACGTTCGTGTAGAAAACGGCGTGAATATTTTACGATTTGTTGTTCGTTTTCGATCAAATAAACGCAGGCGATGGAGACGTGTTTTTGCTCTCACTGTACTGTTGTGTGCACGGAGATGTGTGTGTGTCATTGAATCCTACGAAGCAGTGTATACTGATAGTGATGGGAATAACGGCCTTACTAATTGTGTTATTATTATTTAATTTCAGTAATGCTTAATCAGACAAACGGCGTTACCATTACTGACAATAAAATGTCTAGAATGTATTATGATAAAATATATATATATATATATATATATATATATATATATATATATATATATATATATATATATATATATATATATATATATATATAGAAAACTGCTGGTTTCTCTGCCAGTGGGCGGATAATAATGCGCAAAAGAGGATCTTATTGGCTGGCACTTATCATCCCTGTTTTGATTCCAGCGAATCAATTTAAGTGAACTGCGTGATTAATATTCACGAACCCAGCAGATTAATCCTTAGTGCATTTTATATTTTAATTAGAAGAAGAATGCATGGTAGTTTTAGATTATAATTAAATAAATATGCATTTATACTTTATATGAGTATAATATATTTATAGCCTATTATATAAATTCTTGACTGACTGCTGCTATATGTCCGTAGATAAATAGTGTAGATGTACAATGCTTTATAATAATAATTTATTATATTTAGTGTCTTGTTTCATCCATTTAACATTTTAATATTAGGTGCATCCGAGTTTGCCGGTTGTTTATTTTTAATTTAAGAAACTCCATAGTTACTTTCCCTGGTAATTAGTTCCTTTAATTGAGTTAGTTACCATCTGTGAGAAGTAACTAGAACTAATGACTTTTTTTTAAGTGTGTGTTTGGACGTGAAAGGGCTGTAATGTGAGTCTTGATACGATTTCTGTGTTGAAATCATTAATAACCGTCACTGCAGATGAATGTTTGTCTTCGCTCAGAGCGACTTTATTTAAATTCAATATTTACCTTAAATGGTTTTGTTTGAAGAAAATCAGCCTGCATTTGCTGATCTGCTTCTGTGCACGCTTTTGTAAAATTATTTATATTTATTTATATTTATATTTATATTTATTTATCTATTTATTTTTTTATATTTATTTATTTATTTTTATATAAATGTATTTCTTTTTATATATATAAATGTATTTTTATATTTATACATTTATTTATTTTATATATATATATATATATATATGTGTGTGTGTGTGTGTGTGTGTGTGTGTTTGTGTTTATATATTTAATTTTATTTATATTTAATTATATAATATAATAATATTTAATTATATAATATAATTTTTTTTTCACACACACACACACATATATATATATATATATATATATATATATATATATATATATATATATATATATATATATATATATATATATATATATATATATAATTTCAATCACAGTGATGTTATGCATCTAAACGGCTTTCAGTTGAAGTTTTTAGTCCTTTATACAGCACTCGTGTGATTCAGAGCAGCTTTAAACGGTGATTTAATGAGAATCTGCTGAAAAGACGGTAGTAAGCGGTTAATGAATGCCCTAAAACCCATCGTCACGTACAGCTCTACTGCTTTATTAGGCTCTGGTTTGTCCAGGAATGAACACGGCAGCAGGAGGGAATGGTCTCGACGCTCCTCCTCGGTTCAGTCTCCTGCGAGCCGCGTGTTTTTACGGCGCTCAGGAGAAAATGGCTGCTGTTTGCAGATCCTGAGCACATCTGTCAGAGGAGACCAGCCAGGAGAAAAAGAGCCTCCGCAGCTTCGCCTGTCCTGATTTCCACATCAATCACTCCCGCGGTTTCTTCTGGCTCCACGTTTGTGACGATTTCATCCTCGCTTTATATATTAACCTAGTTTGCGTTCATTCAGCAGGATTGTTGTTAATCTCTCTTTTAGGACCTGCTGGCGTTAACCATTTCATTACAGCCGTTTATTTTTTTCTACCAGGGTTATTATTATACTGAAAATATAACCATGTAAATAAAACATTTTAGTTTATTAGAAATAAATGCGAACTGGAATAGATTTAAATGCGGTTAGTTGCTTCAAATTTTTTAGTTTAACTAGATAAAAATAATAAAAATCAATAAACCTTATTGACCGAAATAATAATAAAATGATTCATAAATATTTATATTAATGCGCATGTACTTTACAGGCTAAATAGAATTAAGCGACGTTGGGAATTTAGATTATTTTGGTGTGTTTTTATTTATTAAAATTTTTTTTTTTTTGTTCACGACACCGTTTGAAAATCATTGGTTCTCCAGCAAATGCATCAAATATTACGTTATGCTTTGAATACAGTCCGACTGTAAAGCTGCTGAGAGAGCCGTGGGCTGTTTGAAGCCGTTTCCTGTAATCAGACGCCGCTTTGCAGTTCAGTCACACTTCAGGAAGCGCCGGGTTTATTTCTGGAGCACATTACTCAGCGAAAGCAGGCCAGATGCGTCCGAGGTGATGTTTATCCTGCGTGATGAACCCGGGCTCCGGCTCAAGGACGCTGGGATTCAGCACTCGTCTGTGTGTTAGATTACTGAACGCTTGTGATGCTGTTTGTCTCGTTCACCATCATCACATTGGGCTACTTCTGACGTCACACGACGGTGTTTAGTAGAGGACCAAAGGACCAAAAAACACCCTGTTTATCAGGAATAGAAGTACTTTTTTTTTTTTTTTTTTAGAATCTAAAAGTTTTTTTTTTTTTTCTGTGATTTGTATTTCAAAGCAAAGTGTATAATGCATTTAAGATTAAGATGAGTTTGTTTTTGTCATCAGCTTTGTATAAGTGTCTCCGTAATGGATGTGAATGGGTGCCGTCAGTATGAGTCTGATAATAAACATCTCAATGGTCCGGAGAATATATTTATTATATTTATTTATAATTTATTTTATTTAATTATTTTTATTTTTTTAACTCAAATTATTACTATAATTATCATAATATAATAACTTCTCCCCCGGTGAAAACGTCTATCTGCTGTTGTCTCTCACATCCAGACTCGTTTCAACTCGAGCACGTTTACAGAAAACGTTCATTTCCTCAAGAATGACTCATTTAATACAGTTGTTGTTTCTATTTTATTCAAGCCTACTTTTTATATTTTTCACTCCTGGTCTGTTAAAATCAATTCAGATGTTTTGATTTGACGCGAGACAATTTTATAATCTTTAAGTATTTTATTTGCTGTGTTACTCCTCTTCTGTATATATTTGTTTTCTCTCTTAACAATGCCGTTTTGCCCTGCGTGTGTAACTTATAGGCGCATGCGACCTATTTTCCACAAAGTACGGTACTTTATTATTATGGTAGTAGTAGTTTTCTGTCGCTGGGTTCTCGTGGTAATCTTCTGTATGCATGCAGTCGTCCTCTGTGTGAAGTAGAGGTCTGTAGGGACGCCGTCTCGTGTTGAATTCCCCAGGTCTGGTTTATCTGCGGCTCTCTCGTGACTCTGTTCATTAGCTGCATAATTACACTCCTCTTTAGTATAGAGCCGGCGTGCGAGCGGAGACGGTCGTGTCTTACGGGCTGCTTTGTGTCAGATAATGAACACTGGATGAAAACAGTCTCTCCAGGGTCCTGATAAAGACACGGGGCTCTCCTCACCCTGCTGGTAGTGTTTATAACTACACCCTTCTGCTGCAAAAGGGACTGAGAATCTAAAAACCTTCAAAACAAAAAAAACATTGCATGTACAAATGTCTAAAGTAGCTAAAAAAAATATAGAAATAATGCTTATAAATTGCGTTTAATATGCATTAAATATAATAAAAAATACTAAATATATAGTAAAGAATGCTTTATAAATAATTCTACGTATTGAAATTTACTATATATTTTTGTTTATAAAGTAACTTTTTTGTTTTACAAATTTATTATATATATATATATATATATATATATATATATATATATATATATATATATATATATATATATATATATATATATATAAATAAAATTTTTATATTTATACATTTCGTTGTAGCTATTTTAGTAGCTCTAACTGAATAAAAATGATATTAATTTACATTCAGTTACTATTTATTCTGATTAACAAGCGTGTTTATTTTAAGGCCGTGGCATAATGCATGTGATTTCCAGAAGAAAATAAGTCAGATGTTAATTTTCTGAATATCATGTTTCCGCAGGGGCCGACCGAGAGCTCCAGCGTCGCTCATCCTCTGAGGTTGAGCTAAGATGAGCATTACCAGTGATGAAGTCAACTTTCTGGTCTACAGATATCTGCAGGAGTCAGGTAAAGCACCTGGAAGGGATGTGACCCGGGCTCATCTGCTCAGGGCTTGTGTTAAAGCTGCGGTGTCTTGGTGCTGCAGGTTTCTCTCACTCGGCGTTCACGTTCGGCATCGAGAGTCACATCAGTCAGTCGAACATCAACGGGACTCTGGTGCCTCCTGCTGCCCTCATCTCTGTCCTGCAGAAGGGCCTTCAGTACGTGGAGGCCGAGATCAGCATCAACGAGGTGATCGTCTTCATCAACCTGGCTTTATCTGCAAAAGGATGCAAAATCAATTAATTACATAATTTAAAAAAACAAATTTAATTAGTCCTGTCAATTAATTGAGTCATTGCATCCAAAATAAGTTTTTCAAACATACACGTATATTAAAATGTATTTATATGTAATATAATTTGTGTGTGTGTATTATTATTATTATTATTATTATTATTATATATATATATATATATATATATATATATATATATATATATATATATAGAATATTTTTTTTTATTTATTTTTTTTTTTTTTTAATGCAATTGATCATTTCACAGCACTAAATTAAATGTATTCAAAAATAATCAGCAAGGATATTGTTAACACTGTCAAGCCACTTTAAATTTTTATTTTCTCTTACAAGAAATTCTATGACCATTTATTAAAAAAATATATAAATTAAACCCACTTATTTTATTTCATTTTTAGGTTGTTGTTTTTTTGTTATCCTTTATTTCAAATAATAATTTTAAGTTTATACCAACCTTGCTCTAAACTTTTAAGCGCTTGAAATGATCAATGAATTTTTAAAACATGTCAAAACAACAATAATAAAATTTCAGTTGATAAAGGTGGATTTTTTTAATTTACATTTTTGATTTATTATTATTATTATTATTATGTCAATATCTTTATTTTAAGTAAAATAGAGCATTTTTACTAAAAAAAAAATGCTGAGATATTTATATTTTTGTATCATTTCATTTTAAAAAGACTACAAATGAATGTAAATATCCTAAATTAACGAACCATGAAGAAATCCAAGCCCCGGAGGGTATGTCTTGTCTCTTTGGCTCGTGTTTGACCGCGGTCTTGTTTCAGGATGGCACCGTGTTCGACGGCCGGCCGATCGAGTCTCTGTCTCTGGTGGATGCCGTGATGCCGGACGTGGTTCACACCAGACAGCAGGCGTTCAGAGACAAACTCGCCCAGCAGCAGAAAGCCAGCGGCTCCGGCGCGGCTCAGTCTCACGCCACCAAGAACGGAGACACGCCGCTCAACGGAGAGGAGAACGGCACCCACTCGCTCAGTACGTCTTCAACCTGACTCCGTGAAGATGCTAATGGAGCCATGGGCTTAAAACTACGACGCGGCGAGACAAAAATGTGTTCAAAAAGATAAAAATGTGGTGTTTTAATACAGGCTATTGCTGTTTGGGATTAATGGGAAATTCAGTGTTGTAATATTTTTAATTTGATTTAGCAGTTTGCATAATATAGACAGAGATATATATTTAATATATATATATATATATATATATATATATATATATATATATATATATATATATATATATATAGAGAGAGAGAGAGAGAGAGAGAGAGAGAGATATATATATATATATATATATATATATATAGAGAGAGAGATATATATATATATATAAATAGAGAGAGATATATATATATATAAATAGAGAGAGATATATATATATATATATAAATAGAGAGAGATAGATATATATATATATATATATATATATATATATATATATATATATATATATATATATATATATATATATATATATAGAGAGAGAGAGAGAGAGAGAGAGAGAGATATATATATATATAGAGAGAGAGAGAGAGATATATATATATATATATATAGAGAGAGAGATATATATATATATATAAATAGAGAGAGAGATATATATATATATAAATAGAGAGAGAGATATATATATATATATATAAATAGAGAGAGAGATATATATATATATATATAATAAATATAGATATATATATATATATATATATATATATATATATATATATAATAAATATAGAGATATATATATATTTAATAAAACGCTTGTAATAAGTCCTTCCTCTAGATGAGGTCAAATACATCCATGTTCTGTTGGTTTTATTCATCAGTTGAACTGAAATGTTCAACTAAAACTTGAAAGACGAGACATTTAGTCGACTAAAACTAAACTGGATAAGATTGACAAGTGACTAGGACATTTAACACAGGACTTATATGCATTTATTTGGTCCAAAAAATTACATTTCAATAAATTGGTTTAAAATGGCTCTTCTTTTTGAATATATTTTAAAATGCAAATTATTTCTGTCATTTTGAAAGCTGATTTTTTTTTTTTTTTTTTTTTTTTTTTTTTTGCTTGATCCTTCAGAATTGATTCTAATATTCTGATTTGCTGTTAAAAACATTTACCATCATCATTATTATTATTACTTTGAAAACAGCTGAAAATGTTTTCTTTGAGGGTTTTTATTTTTTATAGAAGCACAAGTTTTATTTTTCTCTGTTTCTCCTCTCAGATAATCACGTGGAGGCGATGGAGGTGGACAGCGAGGTCCAGATTCCCGCCACCGTGTTGAGGGGTCACGAGTCGGAGGTCTTCATCTGCGCCTGGAACCCCGTCACTGACCTCTTGGCCTCAGGGTGAGTGTCCATCTGACCTCTGACCTCAAGGGGCGGAGTGCTGGAGGTGTGATGACTTTGTACACCTCATTATTTTTTTTTTTTTTTTTTTTTTTCTCCAGTGTGAAATCGCTTGAATTTCCTCAAATGTTTATCAATAATTACACGATAGACCTATATACTTTTTTACTTTAAATATTTAATAATTATATAGATTTTTTTAATAAATTTTAATTTGTATAAATTAGTTATTTTATTAGTTTTATGAATTTTATTTACATTTATTTTTATTAATTTAATACATTTTATTTTAACATTATAATATATAAATATATTAAACTAAAAATTATTCAGAATTTATAATGCATGTATCGTATTTATAAAAAAAAAAAAAAAAAAAAAAAAAAAAAAAAAAAAAAAAAAGGAATCAAGATGAAAAGTGTTTATTACATTTGTTTGTGTGTATGCAAAAATTAGTGCATGTTCAGAAAACTTCATGCAGATTTGCAATGTAATCAATAAACTGGGGAAATATGGTGATATGTCCCTCATGTAGAAAATGTGCTGCTTTATTTGTGTTTTTGGTACGGCAGCTCCGGAGACTCAACGGCGAGGATATGGAACCTGATTGAGAACAGCAGCGGCGACTCGACTCAGCTGGTCCTGCGCCACTGCATCCGAGAGGGAGGTCAGGACGTGCCCAGCAACAAAGACGTGACCTCGCTGGACTGGAACGTGAGGCTCCGATAATCCTCCAATCTTGAATAAAAAGCCACACTGGATGTTTGGGTGTGCGTCAGGCAGCTTGCGTAGATGCAGTGACCTCTGTGTAGGTCTTGGACGCCTTTGTGGACCTGTCCGGTTTTAGCCGCTCAACGCAGTGGATTCAAAATATCGCTGAGAGAGGGTTAATGTGGAGACGACCGAAAGCAAGCCGCTTGCGCACAGTGCACATTCGTCATTTCCTAGAAAGACGTCTGTCGTTGTTTAACTTGCATGAAAGACGCACGCATAGAAAGTGTGTGAAGTTCTACTTGCCTCTGATTCTCATGTTTTTACATGAAAAAAGTTTTTGGATTTCGGTCCTTTTGAATTAAATGCTGCGTATACAAACACAATTAGAAGCAACTTAACTGTATATTATTTTAAACATTACGCCCTTTTATCAGACACATGATGCGCTGGTAATGTTTTGCCCGATGCGCCCTCTTGTGGCGTCGGGAGAGAAGAAGCCAGAAGCTTTTTTTTTTTGACTGAAATCATGCTTTTTAAATTGAAATATATTCACAAAATTAGATTTTTAGGTTTTCAGCCAGTTTGACAGCCCTACAAAAAACAGACGAAATGAGCTACACCAAAAAATCAAGATTAGTTTATTTTTTTGTTGATAGAAATCAATAGAACTGGTGTATTGTTTTTTTTTTTTTTTATTTATCACTTGAAATATGACGGAATCTTAAGTGAGATCTCCAGACTAAACAAATAAATAAATCTTGAACTTTGATAATTAATATAGGCTACTTTTTCCTAGTTTTGTCCAGCCTTAAAATAATTTGAATAGAAAATCATGAGAAATTGCAATTTTAAAAATCAATTCATTTTGTTCTCCAACTTAATTTAAGCACTATTAAAAGTTTCAGCTCTTTAATCTTCTGAAATTACAGGATTTAAAAATGGATTTATTTATTGTTTTATATTTTAAGTATTTAAATTTGAATATAATTACATAACTGCAGCTAATTTAAAATACTTTAGTAATTTAAATAAATCAAAATGTAATTATATTTAAAATTAATAAATCGGCTAATAGCAGGGAAATATATTTAAAAAATATATTTTAATATTAATTTGTTGCCTATGAAACTAAGAATATTTTAAATAAATCATAGGAAAAAAGCACTATCTCTCATCTTATAAGAATGATCATCAGATCGCTTTAACATTTAAGTTTTGAATGCATTATATTTTTAATCACTCATTTATGTAATAGCCCTTGCGTGGTCCTTAAAAGTCAATTTTACTCTGTTTAGGCTCTGGCTGAATTCATCGTGGCCCCTGGATATAATTCTAATGAGCTGAAAGTTTGTCTTCTTTCCTCATTGCGTCTTGTTTCTGTCTCCAGAGTGACGGCACGCTTCTAGCGACCGGGTCTTATGACGGATTTGCAAGAATATGGACAAAAGATGGTAAGTGAAGTGATTTCTTGGCATCAGAGCAGGCCGTGAGTGTCTCGTTTAACCAGCTGGTTTAACCCGTTAACCAGGTAATCTCAGCAGCACGCTCGGGCAGCATAAAGGACCGATATTTGCACTCAAGTGGAACAAGAAAGGCAACAGCATCCTGAGCGCCGGAGTGGACAAGGTCCGTATCTGATCCGGGCTTTTCTCATTTGAGCTGTGCATTCATGCATTCAGAGGGACAATTTTTTTTTTAAATAGTTATATAATTTAATAGTTGTATATTTTTTCCTGCTGCAGACGACAATCATTTGGGACGCTCACACAGGAGAAGCCAAGCAGCAGTTCCCCTTTCATTCAGGTGACTTTACAGCCGTTCATTTCAAGAGATTTTAACATTTGTTTTCAGGTTTATTAACCCGTATGTTGGGCCTGTGAAACAGTTTCATGTTTTTCTTTTTAATGGCTAAAATATTTGTTGTTCAAAGGCATGTCAAATAATTTGAAATGGTGGAGATTATGCAATATATCAGTAATTAATTAAAAGTTGATAAACGATTACGATTCGAAGGCTCTATGAATTCAGTTTTAGTTCATTTCCAAATTCTGTTATTTATTTTAAATAAGTAATCTACTTTTTTTATTCTTTATATTTAAATAGTAGTTAAATGTAACGAATTAGATAAAAATATAAAAAGTGACTTAAATGCATATTTTTAAAAAACTGTTGATACACTGTAAAATAGGCATATTAATAATATTTTGTAATATTTAAAAACGGTGTTAAATTTAAATTTATAAATGAAACTAACAAATTATGTGCTGTCTGTTTGAACTTTTCTGGGATGTAGGAATTAATACAGAATAAACGGTGGTAATTAAATAAAGACACACCACAGTAACAATTAAATTAAGAATGTGTTTTAAAGAAAGTGTGACACATCTGTGCTTTAGCGTCCAAATTTAAAGACAGAGAAAATTGTGATGTTCCCTCAAAAAAAAAAAAATAGTAGTAGTATTACGTTGAAGTACATTCACCTGTAAAATAGTCATACGTTTCTGTTTCCATTCAGTTTCTTTGAATTGAATGGAGCTTTTATTTTGGAGGGTTAGTGAATGTAAGTGTGTGTGTGTGTGTCTCAGCGCCGGCTCTGGACGTGGACTGGCAGAACAACAGCACCTTCGCCTCCTGCAGCACTGATATGTGTATTCATGTGTGTCGCCTGGGCAGTGAGCGACCGCTCAAGACCTTCCAAGGGCACACGGTGAGCAGCACACACACAGACACACACAGACACACGCACACAGACACAGACACACGCACACAGACACAGACACACGCACACAGACACAGACACACGCACAGACACACACACACGCACGCACAGACTCACGCACGCGCAGACAGACACACAGACACACACGCAGACACAGACTCACGCAGACACAGACTCACGCAGACACAGACTCACGCAGACACAGACTCACGCAGACACAGACTCACGCAGACACAGACTCACGCAGACACAGACTCACGCAGACACAGACTCACGCAGACACAGACTCACGCAGACACAGACTCACGCAGACACAGACTCACGCAGACACAGACTCACGCAGACACAGACTCACGCAGACACAGACTCACGCAGACACAGACTCACGCAGACACAGACTCACGCAGACACAGACTCAAGCACGCGCAGACAGACACGCACACACACACACAGACTCACGCAGACACACAGACACACTCACACACAGGGTTCTCCAGCAGCTGATAAACGTGTGTGTGTTTGTTTGTTTGCAGAACGAAGTCAACGCCATTAAATGGGACCCTTCGGGGACTCTGCTGGCCTCCTGCTCAGACGACATGACGCTGAAGGTAGAGTTACGTCCCAATATTTATTTGCACCCATGTTTCTACATGCAACACTTCCTTTGATCGGTACGCCTG
>NW_025047844.1:792500-806065 GCF_018831695.1 Puntigrus tetrazona
CTTCGTTTGATAGCCGCTTTTTTTTGGGGGGTGTTTCGGATGCCGCTGACGTCGCTCGGGTCGTCTGACCCTTCAGTGGAGAACAAACTTGAGATCAAGACGAGCTCTCCTTGCAGGAGAACCAGAAACTCTGATTGTTTTTGAAGACGTCAGCTTATATTAGATACACGGGTGTAAAAGCTCCCCACTGGATGTACATTTAATGAATGTAAAGATGTAAATGAGATCGCAACACGCAGATTTTATAAACTGTGTTTATATGTTTATAAACTAATCTTTTTCCTAAAGTCTTTCGTACTTCTATGTTCTTCGTTTTTTTTTTTTTTTTTCTGATTTCGGTCTCGGGAGGTTCCTCTCAGCGTCGCAGTCCGGTTCTGATCGGACCAGACTTCCTAAAACGAGAAATAATTAACGCGCTCCGCTTCTGAATGACTCCGCCCACCTCGACATCTCATTGGTCCAAAATATAATAGAATTTTTATGCAGACAGGAAAACTTGAATATATGTTTGTCATGGCCATGGATTACAGTAAAAAGTGATTTTAGTAAATCTTGTTGTTTTATTTCGTCCCTTCACTTTGATTTAATTAAAAGTCGGGAACCAATTAGATGCGATTTACTAAAAGATCAAACGAATTATTAATTTGAGACCTCAAATGTATTAAAACACGGGCACAAGTGTTTTTTTTTTTTTATTTGTGGCTGTGGTTTACTTTCGTGTAGGACCAAAAAACGTTTTACTAAAATGACGAAAAGAAATCAAAGTTTGATGAAGTATAAATTAATTCTGGCTGCGATTTGGACTAATTTATTAAAACGTGACGTTGGATGTAATTAAAACTAAAACGAGTTATTAAAGTGAAGGAACAAATTAGTGCGTTATATCAGTGAATGACATAAACAAGGGAGTTAATTATTAATTATTTCCTGCAATTTAGAGCAAGGAAACAAATTAGTTTCAAATTAATTTAACAAATTAATTTTTAGATTTACTAAAATGCAGAGAGGAATTTTAAATTAAAACTAGAGAATGAATTTATACATTTAGTGTCCGCAAATTAATTATTTTTGTCATTCATGCTTTTGTATGATTGCACTCTGTGTGTGGGGAAAAAAAATTATATCGTAATTTTTATATATATATATATATATATATATATATATATATATATATATATATATATATATATATATATATATATATATATATATAAAAACATTTTTAATTTTTGTCCTGCCACACTGAATGTAAAACTATTGTGGACCAATGAGGTTTCTGTGTGGGCGGAGCTTCTCAGCACTGCAGAATTGAAACCAAGCAACCACTGGTCTCTGGTCAGATTTAATTTAGCCTTTTCATTAAACACACACACTTTTTGTTCTCAGATGAACCCCAGTTCTTGGTTTCATCGCGTCTCGTCTGAATTGGATGTGTTTTCAGCGGCTCGTGGTGAATGTAACGTGTTTTATCGTTACGTCTGTGTGTGTGTGTGTGTGTGTTTGAGCAGGTTCATTCAGGAGCTGATTGGTTAGTCCTGCTGTAATCCTCAAGCTGTGATCAGCTCTTCTCAATGCCATCGCTGATTAAAACGTGACTGGTGAGGCGTTAATGTGGTACAGTACATACTGCACCATCGTGAGCGCTTGATGGACGTTTCCTATTTTTACAGACAAAATCAATGCTAGCGGGTTTTAATGTGGGATTTATTTGAAATGCATGGGAAGCGTTGCATTTCTGCGTGCCGCCGGTTTCCCGAAGCCCTTATCGTCTGTGTCAGACTAAGTTTGCGTATTCGCGGACAAAACTGAATCACAATGTGTCCCCTTCAGAGGCTCCAAATAAATCGCTCTATTTTGATGATATAATCAGACGTGTTGGATTCATTCATTCATTCATGACACACATGTTGGAATCATTGTCAAAAGATTGAAATAATTAAGATGTTTAATCATATTTTACCAAAGCTGCATTTATTTGGTCCAAAATACAGTAAAAATTGTGAAATAGCGTTTTTTTTGTGAGGATGTTAAAACTGCATTCATTTGAAAATCTTTATAGTATTATAAATGTCTTTACTGTTACTTTTGATCAGATTAATACATTTTTGATCAATAAAAGTATTTTTTTTCAATACTTTTTTATTTTGGTATAAGCAAAGACGCTGAAAATTCAGAGTTGCATCACACAAATAATTATTTTTTATAAAATTATTATTTTTTTAATTACTGAAATATATGTATACACACATGTAAAATGTTTTTTTGGGTTTAAAATTAGACTAATATTTCAGAGTTGTTACTGGTTTCGATCAAATAAATGCAGACTTTGACTTAACGCTAAAAATTAAAAATATACTGCAACCGTTTACGTGTGTTGTTTTTTGCCAGAGTGGCAAATGATTCATTTTAGTCTAAATGATGAGTGAATTTGTGTCTGCCTACCAAATAGACCAAAAAAAATCACACGCGTCGTCTTTAATGACAGCATAAAAGGAAGTATGTTTAATTATAAAAAGTGCTGTATAATGGTGTATTTTTACAGTGCGGTCCTTTGAATGACGTTTTTGCTCTTGATTGAAACTCGTAATGAATCCAGTGCTAAACTAAACTGGGCACAAACAGGCAGAAGTCGTGGAGAGCGTTGGAGAGCGTTAGATGTTCATCCTGTAGAGATCTCCAGTGATGCTCCGCTTGGCTTCACGTCCTCAAACCCTCGCTGCTCACTGGATATGTGGATTTCTACTGTACTAGACTCTGAATCTATGAGACGAGACGGAGAAGACTAGTTAATTTCATGCCTGTGTGTGTGAGTGTATAAAACAAGTGACAAAATATACTTGTTTTTAGGAAATCTGGATCTTTAAAATAGGAAAATAATACTAAACCGACAAAAGGACCTGTGGTAAGCCCATTTTTTTTCGTTGCCGTAACTCTGCATGTTTATATGGTTGGCAGTGTTTATTATTTGCATTGAATTAAATTTTTTCCTGTAGATTGAAACCCAAACAGAACACACACATCGAATCTGATAATTATATATAACATGTAGACTATATATATTATGTTGTATTTACGGATTAAAAGCCGAAACCTTTTTGAGATTTAGATATGTAATTTATGTAAAGATATATTTTATATCTTTATATAGATTATATATTTTTTTGTGCATTTGAAAGATGTCTCTTCTGCTCACATGGCTGCATTTAATCAAAAATACAGGCGAATTTGTGAAATATTATAACCGTATAAAACCTCTGTTTTCCTGCTGAATTAAAACACAAACGGTCACTGCAGTTAAAGCACGGTCTCCGTGCGCAAATGAACTATGACCTTATACTAACCGTAAATTCATACAACTGTGCTTTTACAAATGGTAATAAAGTTAGGCTTTGAGGGGAGGTTTAATGCTGCTTGGCGTTTCTTGGCGCTGCCAAAATGATCTTTTATTAATTTTTCTGGGGTTTTTGTTTGTTGTTTTTTTCTTTTTACATGTTTTTTGAAGTTATGTGTACTAGGCTCTCTGACACCGTAGTTTTTATATTAATTTATAGTAAAAATCTATTTTTGCATCATTACTCCAGTCTTGGCGTCACATTCAGTCAATTAAAAAAAAACAGACACCAAACTTGTTTTATTCGTCAAGGTTGAACTGAACTGAGCAAAAGATGAGATTTTTAACCCCCCAAAAATTCATTTTCAACTTTATCTGTGAATCCTGAAATATGACATGCTTAAAAAATAATTGTGCAGCACAACTGTTTTCAACATTGATGATAAACAGAAATGATTCTTGAGCAGAAAAATCTGTGTTTTATTATGATTTGAAGACTGGAGTAATGAACTCCAAATAAATTACAGTTTAGGCAGTAGATATTAGATTAAGTTCAACAATATGTAACTCAACACATTTAATTTTTAAAAATTTTTGTCAAAATTAAAAATCTTAACTACTGTCACGAGTAATATAAAATAAGGTTCAAAGAAAAACAAAATGGCTGACAGGAAGTTCAGCTAGTTATGGCATAATAATATTTTTATACCGCACACCATTGTGTTTATAATTATATACTATTGGACTATTTATACTTTAAAGAATCACTCAGTTTTTTTTGAAAATCGGCTTATTACGCCGAATGAGAGTATAGTTCCTAATCATATCAACTTTTCCTTTTCCACCGGTCTTAGTACATGAGGCAACTACAAAAGAGTCGAGTTTTAAATAGGAGAAATATTGAAACTTTTGAACGCGATGCTACTGGTCTAATCGGATTCAAGGATCTATGCTAAGCTATGCTAAAAGTGCTATCGGCAGATCCAGAGATCAACTGCATGGTTCCAAAATCGGTAAAGCTTATTAACTCTGGGGGAGTTGGAGGATGAACCTATTTCTTTTAAACCTAAAGCATTTACACCAGTTTAGCCGAACCTTTCAGACATTTCAATTCTCCTGACATCTAGGTGGTGCTTTGCGAAACTGGTTCTGGTTCTTATAACACACACCAAGTTTGGTTTGAATGTGCTAAAGTGCTGTGTAGATATAGCCTCACGTCTATTTTAGCGTGCTCTTCTCAGATTTGACTTGAATTCGTAACGCTTTGCCAGCACGGTCTGAAGATGATCTAAACTGCTGGTGGCGCTAGAGAGTTTGAGTTAGAGGCTCCAACTTTGCTGTGTTTAATGTTGATACTGTCCTCTGTCTGCGTGCCAAATTTCATAAGATTTTACCAAACGGCCACGAGATTTCATAAGATTTTATCATGAGCTGACTCCAGGGTTGGGGAGTAACGCCGTTACGTAATCAGAATACAAAAATCAGTTACACTTTATTTTAAGGCATAATTATACGTTTAAGTACTGAGCAATATTAATTAACTACACGCACTTACTACATGGTAAGGGTTTTGACTGAGGATTATTGCATGTAATTATACATAACGTTTTCATAACAGTAAATACATGTAACGTGTAACAAGGAAACCTTAAAATAATAGCGCTAGCTAAAATTAGTGATTTAAAATTCTGCGGCAGGTATAAGTTTTCTAGCAGAAAATAAGCTGGAAAATGTAGAAATAAACCGATTCAGCCGAAAAAGATCAGAGCATTTCACATATATTAATAGTTTATTTTAAATTAGATAGATTAGATATATATATATATGGTGTAATTTTTTTGGTTAAAAACTATATTTATTTTGTCAGAAAGAAAAAGGCTGCAATAACAAACATAAAACTATCTATTTTTTTACTTTATATACATTGCTGATTTATTTTATTTACACATGACTTGAAGTAATCCAAAAGTAATCAGATTACATTACTTTTACATTGTGGTGCTTAGCAACTTTTTTGAATGAATTAAATTGTAAGCGTAAAGCAATATGCTCAGTTTTCTGCTGACTCAGTAGAGGAAGAACACTAACGGATGCAACAGAAAACAGTTGTTCGAAATTTGCAATAAAATTTAAATTTACATTTTTTCGAATCAAATAAATGCAGCCTCGGGGGATCAGAAGAGATTTTCAAAAACTCTGTTTGTAGTCTGTTTATTTGTTTCACATACAAACACAGCGCAGGTCCCACTTGAACATGTATTTTCTTTCGTGACGGTCGTCAGCAGCCGGTGTAGACGGCTCCGTTACCTTCAGACAGGACGCTGGTGGCGTCCGAGGGCTGCTGTCCGTTAGCGCTCAGGCTCTTCTTGATCTCCTGAACGTGGCTCTGGTAGAGCAGCGCCGATCCGCGACGGGCGTGAAGCCGCCCGCGAGAGACGTGGAGGCCGAGTCCCAGGGCAGCTCGCGGCGTCTCTGCCGGCTCAGGTCCACGTTCAGCCCCGTCCAGCCGTGAAACGCCAGCGTGTTCAGAAAGCCCTGCATGGGGTTCAGGATCCCCTGAGGACAGAGACGTGTTTAGCTAATCACGCCCATGTAACTTCCAGATAGCTAGCATACGTCACTGGATCTGGAAACCGCCTGCTGCGTGCAAACATCTGACAGACGTCTCAAAGATGTGCTTTTTAACATCTTAAAAGCGTAATAGAAGTCTAATTGTCGTCTGATAGATGATGTATTGCAAAAGAGCAAAGACTATAAATGCGGACAGGTGCTGTCCAAAGTTGGAAACTAAAGGGAACGAAAAGTTTTGCTATGAATAAACGAGTAATTTTCTTAAAGAAATACCTGTTTTGTCTTTATAGTTTGATGTTTTGTACTGTTAAAAAAAAAAGTCTGATATAAAAATAGAGAATTCGCTTACCGTTAATTCGGAATTTGTGAGTTCCGAATCACGAACGATTCGAATTACAAACTGATTCACAAATGCACTCTTTATCAAATTTTACACAACGCGCAATCTGATTGGAGCGTTTGAAACGGCGAGTCTTGTCGCGATGCGATTGTGAACTAATTCGAAGTCTTCCAAACTTCCAAAGCTTTCCAACTTTCCAAAATTGAACCCATCACTGCCTGCTTTTTAAATCATCGCGAGCGATGTCGAAATGCGATTGTGATCCGGTTTCTCCTAGTGAATCGATTCCCGAGTCACGAGTTTGAATCAAACGGAGAGGGTTCAGCGTGAATGACTCACTCAGTTGAATCGGTCTGTTCGACGTTTAACGTTTATGCGACACAACTAGTTTTATAGCATTAACTGAAATAAGCGTAAAAATGTCGTGTTCATTCTGAATACAATCCAACACAAGCTTACCAGTGGGTAGATATCCAAAATTTGGATATTTATGCTAGAAGATTTATGCTTTTTTTTGCACAACTACTCACCATTATGAACCACGTGATGAGCGCGGCGTTACGGACGTTCCTCAGACCGTCAGCTTTAACGTCGTCCTGCATCTCCAGATAAAACAGCAGACTCTCGTTGATGATGTTGGGCAACCAGCTGACGACGAAGAGCACAAAACCGATCGTGTGTTCGTTGCTGATCCAGCTGTTTCGTTAAGGGAACCTTCAGATTACAAAACCGATATAGGTTGTTCTTACCAAATGACGAACACCAGCATGATCTTGAAGAAGCGTATTTTGATCTCAGATCCGAGGCGTCTCTCGTTCTCGTGTAGATTCCTGTTGACCCTTCAGCAGAGACGTCACTGCATTGAAGCACAGACAGACACGAGGTTATCTGACCCTGGAGCAACAGACAACAATACACTGTATGGGTCAAAACCAGCAGTTTTTCCTTTATGATAGAAATCATGAGGATAGTGAGAGAAGATCGTGTTCTATGAAGGTATTAGGCAAATTTCCTGCCGTAAAAATATGAAAACTTAATGATTGATTAGTAATATGCATCACTAAGAACTTCATTTGGTGATTTTCTCAATAGCTAGACTTTTTCGCACCCTCAGATTACAGATTTCTACATAGTTGTGTCTCATTCAAATATTGTCCTTTCAATCAATCAATCAATCAATCATTTTTATTTATATAGCGCTTTTAACAACACAGGTTGCATCAAAGTATAAAGTATAAAGTAGAAGAATACAATGATAGGGATGTATAATGAAGAGATTGAACAATCAGAGTCTCTTTAATCAATTGACGATAATCGCTAGAAGTTAACTCTCCAAACAATCCAGACATCAGTAGATTTATTCAGATGACATATAAATCTCAGTTTCAAAGAATTGAGCCTTAAGACTGGTTCTGCGCTCCAGGATCACATATCACATCCAGAGTCATGTATGAATTCAATCAGAGTCGGATTTAACCCATTTCTCTCAGAAATCGCTGGTAAAATTTGCTAATTATAAGTTTGATGAGTTTGAGTGCAAACAGCTGATGAAAGCATCACAATAATCCACAGCCCTCCGGTCCATCAGGTAACATCTGGAGAAGATCAAGAAAAGATCAACTTCCTTCAATGAAAAAGTCTATCTTCTGTCTCTCTTGCATCTAAATCCAGTCACGAATTTTGTTTAGATCTGGTTCAATTGCAGAAATAACAACTCTTTTATTCCAAAAATCATCTGGATATTGAGTAAAGATCATGTACCATGAAGATATTTTTACATTTCCTACCATAAATACATAAAAACGTAATTTCTGATTCGTGATATGCATTGCTAAGAACTTCATTTGAACAACTTTAAAGGAGATTTTCGTCATGTAAACGCTGCTTGATCTGCGCAGATTTCTCTCCTGATTCATTTCACTGGGCTATTATAAACCAGTATTGTAGTTAAAAACGCTGGATTAGTTTGATCTTCTATCTTCTCCAGATGTTCACTGACGGACCGGAGCTCTGTGGATTATTGTGGTGTTTTTAACCAGACGCTCATTCTGACGGCACCCATTCGCCTCCGCAGCTAAGACACCGATGAAGAAACCCAGTGAGCTCAGATGATCTGTGGGCGAGCACACTACTCACCAGCAGAGACGGTGCGGGCGAACAGCGCCGGGTTGACGAGGAGCACCAGCAGCATGGGAGCGTACGTGGTGATGTAGTGAGGGATGGCGTGCTGAAGACCGTCCTCACAGCTCACGAGAGACAAACACAGTCAGCTCACAACACATTCACTTTCACGCATTCGGCAGCTGCTTTTATCCGAAGTGAATTACGTCGCATCGACGCTTTGCATGCTGTTCGTTCGTGCATTTACTGCCAATCAAACCTTAGAGATCTGCACATTTCAGCATTTCAACATATGCGTGTTTATTCGCCAAGAACCTTTTTACAGGGGTCCCGTAGCTTTTATTAACCCATTGTTGAGTTAATGCACCACAAGCATATTAAAAATTGTGTTCACCTGGATATGGAGGGGTAGTAAAGCATGGCGACTCCTTCCACGCACAGCAGCAGCGTCAGACCCCACGTGATCATGTGATACAGGACGATGGTACTGAAACACAACGCACATCAGCATCTGCAGCGGCGCTCGGACACACAGGTGCATGATGGGACGCACCTGATGCCGGCCGAGCGCTTCACCACCAGGAAGACGTCCACCGCGTAACAGAAGGTCCACCAGAAGGAGGCGCTGAAGAACAGCTGGATCCACATCTGTGACACACACAAGTCATCAGCAGCTCAGGTTCATTTGCAGAAATAACAATCGTCTGGATATTGTGCAAAGATCATGTACCGTGAAGATGCTTTTACATTTCCTACCATAAATATATGAAAACGTAATATCTGATTAGTGATATGCATTGCTAAGAGCTTCATTTGAACAACTTTAAAGGAGATTTTTTTGCTCCCTCAGGATCCAGAATTTCAATGAGTTGCATCTCAGACAAATACTGTCCTATAAACAAGATGATTTGTTCATAGTTTTTTAGCCCCAGGGTCACATAAATGCATTATTCTGACAGAATTATAGTCTGAAACAATTCAATTATCTAATCTGCAAAGATACATATTAATTAAAATTTTGAGGATTTAAAAAAGTTACGATAAATTGTAATAATAATAATCATTTTATCAGACTTCCTTTCTACTTTAATAAACAGTGATAATTATAAAACATTAAATGTTCATATTTGCATTTTTTATTTTTTTTTGGCACCCTCCGCTTTCAGATTTTCAAGTAGGTATAAATGCTGTCCGATCTTAAAAAGCTTTCAGGTGATGTATACGTCACAAAATCGCCCTTTATGACTGGTTCTGCGCTCCAGGGACACACATCTAGTTTTTTTTTCGTGCATAAGTATTATAATCACGTTTGATGATAATGACGATAATAATGACGCGTTTATCTCACCGCTCCGCCGACGCAGAACACCTGAGGCCAGACGTCAGAGCTGTTTCCTGCAGAGATCCTGCCGATCAGATCCGGAGACGCCAGCCACACGGACGAGCGGACCACCATCCCTGGACAAACAGAGCAGATCACACACACAAACACAGCTTAGCAGCTTCATTTTTGATAATGCTTTTTAAAAACAGAATATACGGAAATAAAAGGCGGTAGGATTTTAGTCTAAACGATAAAGACTAATTTTACACATAAAACACATTTTAAAAATAGTAATAATAAATACATAAATACAAACATAAATTAAAAGAGTCCTTTCTTTTATAAAAGTTAGATAATGATGATAATAATAAATAATGTGATATTTAATGTTAATATATATTAATAATAACTATTAATAGTTTCATACTATAATTATATTTTATTGTTTTGTCAACTAACATATTTAAAATGCAAATATTAAAATGCACAACTAAAAATACAAAATGTCAACGTCAACATATAAAGTATATTTTTTATAAACTTTACAGTTGTTTGTAAAATTATAAGGTGTTTTTTTCACTGTAATAAACAGCAATGTGTTATTTAGATATTTATATATAATACATTCATACAGAATACTGAATATCCGCAGAAAGAAACCACTCACCTCTTCATCGTGAAGATAAAACAGCTAAAGTGTGTTATATTTAATTTTTGTTTTGTTTGTATTCTGATGTTATTTGCTAGATATATATATACTTAGTGTCTAAGTCAAGCTGTAAACAGACTGCACCGAAGAGTTGATTAGTTCATGAAGTCACTGAAGGCCTATAAGTGTGAAATATAGTGTGTGTGTGTGTGTGTGTGTGTGTGTGTGTGTGTGTGTGTGTGTGTGTGTGAGTGTGTGTGTGTGTGTGTGTGTGTGTGTGTGTGTGTGTGTGTGTGTGTGTGTGTGTGTGTGTCTGTGTGTGTGTGTGTGTGTGTGTGTGTGTGTGTGTGTGTGTGTACCTCAAGAGCCCAGCATGTCGCAGACGCTGATGATGAAGAGGATGCGGATGGAGGAGGCGGGTTTGTGCGGAGCTCCGTATCTGAAGGGCCGGTGTTTGGGCAGCAGCTGGAGGCCGGTGAGAGCGAGGCTCAGAGCGGCGCTGCTGGAGCAGATCCCGCTGAAGAGCCGCGGCTGGAAGCCCGTGATGAAGGCCGTGGCCGGGTCGCGGTTCGGGCAGCAGAAGGTCTCCAGCCGCGGAGAGGCCATGACTTGAACAGGAGAGGGAAAGAAGAGAAAAGAGAAAGCCTTTCATGAGTCTGAGCTGAGACTCGATCACGAGCTCCGGCGTCATGTGCTTCGAGTTAATCTGGAGAACAAGAAACGACCCAGAAAACTCTTCTGATGTGTGTGTGTGTGTGTGTGTGTGTGAGAGAGAGAGAGAGAGAGAGAGAGAGAGAGAGAGAGAGAGAGAGAGGAGACAGAGACAGAGAGAGACAGACAGAGAGAGACAGAGAGAGAGAGAGAGAGAGAGAGAGAGAGAGAGAGAGAGAGAGAGAGAGAGAGAGAGAGAGAGAGTATAGAGAGAGAGAGAGAGAGAGAGAGAGAGAGAGAGAGAGAGAGAGAGAGAGAGAGAGAGAGAGAGACAGAGACAGAGAGAGAGAGAGAGAGAGAAAGAGAGAGAGAGAGAGAGAGAGAGAGAGAGAGAGAGAGAGAGAGAGAGAGAGAGAGAGAGAGAGAGAGAGAGAGAGAGAGAGAGAGAGAGAGAGAGAGAGAGAGAGAGAGAGAGAGAGAGAGAGAGAGACAGAGACAGAGAGAGAGAGAGAGAGAGAGAAAGAGAGAGAGAGAGAGAGAGAGAGAGAGAGAATGTTTCATGTTCATATTCACGTTAGAAAACATTTATAAATTAATGACATGCTTTCTATCTTGTAGGAACAATACAAATACAGAAGATGCAGACATCCATTTGAGAAACAGCCAAACGCTCACGATACAAAGCAACTTCACAGAAAATATTCAGTTTCTACATTATAGAAGGTTATTAGTGACGCCTAGTATAACAGAAATGTACAGTAAAAATCATGCAGATCAACAGGCGATTAACACGGTCAACTGTAACGATTAGCCTATATATTACAATTAAATAAAAAATAATAACATAACATATAATATCATTATTATAATATAAAGCAACTACATAAAAAACAAGAATTAAAAAATAAATATTGTAAACAAGTCTAAAATAGAAACAAACGTGTCAGGGGTTGGCAGTGGCCTGTTGTGTTTGTCTTGTGTTTTGTTGTCCTGGAGCACATGACCTTTGTTTTGACAGCTCATGTGTGCTTTGCTGTTAACTCCTACCCTCTTGTTAACCCTAATTGTTTCACACTCCTGCACCCCATTTCTGTCAATTATCCTCCTACTTAATCTCCTTGTGTTTTCTGTCCTTTGTAAGTCTGTTGTTTGATGTTAGAGATCCTCAGATCCAGGATGAGATGGTGGCTCAGGAGACCCTGGCAGATCTTGAGGATCTTATCAGTTTGGCTTTATGCATTGAGGCCCGGATCCAACTTCGTCGCAAAGCGCCTTTTTCCATGGTCAGCGTGGGACTTCACCAAGGACTCCCAGAGCATCAAGTGCCCACCATCCCTGTCTTCCAGTGATCCTGAGCCTATGCAATTAGGTCGTCTCCACCTCACGGCTCAGGAGAAACAACATCGTCTGGCTCGGGATTGTGTTTGTACTGTGGCAACTCTGGACATCGGGTCTCTACGTGCCCTTTAAAGCCATGGCCCACTAGAATACCAGGGCGCCCTAGTGGGTTCATCTCCTATGCCCTCTTCCTATTCCCGTACATTCTCCTTCCAGCAGTAGTCACCTGTCTAGGAACCTCTCACACCTGTGAGGCTCTGGCTGACTCCGGGGCCGAGGCCAACTTCCTCGATGTCCAGACTGCTAAAAATTGGGATATCCCTGCCATTCCACTCACTTCTCCTGTTCCTGTCTGGGGTCTGTCTGGCCAAAGACTTTCCACCGTCACGCATTCCACTCCTTGTGTAAGTCTTGTCGTCTCAGGCAATGACTGTGAGATCATTGTGCTGTTTCTCCTGGACTCCCAACAGGCTTGTCTTGATTTGGGGCATCCATGGTTGAGGCAGCATGGTCCTCACATTGATTGGTCCCATAATTTAATTCTGTCTTGGAACAAGTCTTGTTTGGGTGCTGCTTCTCCTGTCTCTGTGTCTCCCTTTCCTCAGGATCAGGAGGTGGATGTCTCCAGCATTCTGGTGGAGTACCACAATCTGTGTTGGGTGTTCAGCAAGTCCCAAGCTCTATCCCTTCCTCCCCCCGACCCTACGACTGTGCCATCGACCTTCTCCCAGGCACTTCTCCCACCCAGGGACGTTTATTCTCCCTGTCTGCTCCTGAACGAGAGGCTATGGAGACCTATATCCAGGAATCTCTCCGTAATGGACTCATTTGCCACTCCTCATTTCCCGCTGGTTTCTTTGTTAAAAAGGATGGTTCTCTGCATCCCTGTATTGATTACAGGGAACTCAATGACATCACTGTGAAGAATAGGTACCCCTTACCCTTGATGTCTTCTGCTTTTGAGGTCTTGCAGGGAGCTAAGGTCTTCACTGAGATTAGACCTCCAAGTAATGCCTACCACTTAGTCAGGAGCCAGGAGGGTGATGAGGGAAGACAGCATTCAACACTCCCTCTGGACACTATGAATATCAGGTCCTTCTGTTCGGTCTCACGAGCGCTCCTGCTGTCTTCAGAACATGGTTAACAGCGTGTTGGGAAACATGATTAACCATTTTGTCTTTGTGTACCTTGATGATATTCTCATCTTCTCCCCTC
This sequence comes from Puntigrus tetrazona, assembly GCF_018831695.1. Lineage (NCBI taxonomy): Eukaryota > Metazoa > Chordata > Actinopteri > Cypriniformes > Cyprinidae > Puntigrus > Puntigrus tetrazona. The sequence continues at coordinate 806,041 of NW_025047844.1, forward strand.
TTTCAGGTACACATCCACCACTTGC
>NW_025047845.1:0-30000 GCF_018831695.1 Puntigrus tetrazona
CAAAAACAGCAGTGGGGAGGGGGCCATCCGCAGTAACGTTGCGTCACAACAACCAAAGGAGTGTTATTATCCATACTGGCTTTAGGAAATTAATGTCAGACGTTGTGAAGACACACGCATTTGTATTAAATGTTCATTCGGGACAGATTGGCTCAAAACGACATCTTTATGAGATTTCATTCTGATCAAGGATTCTGCTCCCGGCATGTTCTAGCACAACAGTACAGTAGTTTATGAAGTCATCATTAAAACTAAACCCTTAAAAACAATCGTGAACCTACAAGATAAAGCAACAATCACGTATATATGGGCTTTGGCGTGACGGCAATTATTGGTCACATGTGGTTTCTACGACGTCGCACGATAAGCCCCGCCCATAATTAAATCACAAAAATAATATAACCATGCGTATTAAATATTAAATTTGATTTTGCTGTACGCGCTAACACCGCACTGGCCTGAATGGGTTATGTAACGTTACGTACACGTTGCAATTAGGTTATAAAATGTTTGATGCAAAAACGTAAACAAGCGACTGGTAAAAGAGCAGTGCAGAAAACAAAAGGTTCGTGGAGAATCAATCAAACAGGCCAGGAAGGGCTTGGCAAACCTGAGCATGCTTCTGTTGCTGCGGACGCGCTCTGTAGAAAGTGTTTGTAGTCAGAGGCACAATGGCGATGACTTCGTTATTTCACAGTGGATGCACCTGATTTCCGTGCTGTTGAATACTATGTTTGATATCAACAGCTCATTTTTCCATTGTGGGTCACAAAGTGCAAACCTCCCTCATTCCCTGCTGCGTCACAATACCAGCGAGCGCCCTTTAACAGAGCTGAGCACTTGAGGAGTCTTTACTCAAAAGATGATATTTTTACTTTTATGAAATCACTATATTAGTCATAGATGAGTTATTATGTGTGGTAGTTATTTTTTCCATTTCCAGAATACATGTATTGATAAGGTGATGCTATAGTTTAATAAATAATCAGATGGACAATAAAAAAATAAATATAGGAAATCTTTTTGTAACTTCTTTTCATATTTAACATTTACAATAAAATTATTAACATTTAGTATAATAAAATAGCCATAAAATATAAATTTTGCATTTTAATTTAACTCTGCATAAAATTTTACTTTGCAGAATTATTTAAAATTTAAAATAAAATTTAAAATTAATTTGTATGTAGTATATATATATATATATATATATATATATTATATATGTACTTGAATTCTAATAATAAAAATTTATATATATATAAAAATATAAAATATAATATATTAAATATATATATTATTCTTGTATTATATATATATATATATATATATATATATATATATATATAAATAAAATACAAATAAATTTACCATTTTTTAAATTAAATTTTGTATAAAAATGTACTATACAAAAGTCTTAATATTTAAGGTTTAAAGAAATGTTGCTATTTAGAATTAATTCGATTTTTGTACAAACCCATACTATTTAAAACGCACTGCATATTATCTCCTACTTGAATTTAATTTAGTCAAATATACGTAATTTAGTTTACAATGACATTTTCCCTAAAACGCCTCACGATTTACATCAGCTACGATAAATGTAATTTAGCATTTTATTTAATTTCTTACTAAAATGCTACTTATCATTTAGCATTTAACTTTTATTAAATATCACAATAATAATAATGTGACTTTTGATGACATTTTAAGCTTAACTTTCATAAAATGCAATATCAAACATTTAAAACAAATGCAATACAAAATGCCCTACTACATTATGAGTATGGCTTAGCATTTTAACTTGTTTAAAATAAGCTATCGTACAAAAAAGGCCTTTTTAAATAATTGAACTAAAACGTCTTGCTGTTTTAACGCGCGTAAAATACAAATGCTATACACTGCAGAATTGGGTAAGAGAAAAGGAGCAGAAGTCGCTCAGATAGGCGCTTCATTAGTATGGAGACGCGCCCGGCCGTTTCCTTTCTGATTGCACGCCCTCTGCCGTAGTGCGCGCGCGCGCTGCCGCCGTCTTCCGACGCCACGTTTCTGCGAGAAATACACAGGAAACTTGTTCAAAACACACCGATCGACTCCCGAACGTCTGCCCGGCAGACGAGACCCCGACCCGCTGTCTTCCGTCGACCTTCAACGGATTCAAGAGCGAGCCGAGCGGCTGAGGGAAACCCGACCGAAGATGGGCGCAAGTCGCGGTTCGCACACCGAAGTTGGAGGATATTTTCCGTAGAGAGGAAAGAGAAGCGGCGACTCGATCCTCGGCGGTATGAGGCGACCCTCGCCTGCTCGACGGCGTCTAAGTGTTTGGAAATCTTTTGTGGCGAAACTGTGTTTGAATGAAGTTTCAAACGCCGCCTGTCTCTGTTTCCGCCCGTTAAACCCCGGAGAGCGCCGTGGGCCGACGAGCGGTCGATGCAACCTTTCTGTTCTTTGAAGTTTTTTGTGCCGAAACGCGCTAAAGGCTTGCACTGGCGGCGTGCTGGGTGGGGAGGGGCCGAGCTGGCTCTGGCTTAGGGGAACATTTCTAGATAGTTCACTTCGTGCTACATTACGCTTGCAAAAGGGTCGCAAAAACGCACTTAAACATCTCGTGTTCTCAAACGTGACCAAAGCGTAACTGTAAAAATTATGTATGTGAGGAAAGCTGATTAGTTAAAATCACACACTGTGTCACGTGAATTGATTTAGCAGGCTAGCTTCGTCATACCAGTATTACTTTGGAAGTAGTTGAGCAGTGACTGGAATTTCCTCCGCACTTGTTGATCTCTGGCCGCTGATCCCGACAGACTCTACTAGTTTCGTAGTTTTAGTGTTTTAAGACTTTAAAGCACTCTGTCTCTTGGCGAGAGGTTTTCACTCGACGCAGCGCAGCTTAACGCGCTTTTAAGCATGTGATAGTCAGAAGAAGTGGTTAGTTTTGTATGTTTGTTTGTTTGTTTGCTCTTGTTTTCTTCATTTCAAATCCAGACTCTCTAGCATTTTTTTTTTTCAAAACTTAAAAGTCATCGTGCGCAGATTCTGGCGGGGCTTTGTGATTACGAAATCATCTGGTGGAAGTTATTTTAATTTATTTAATTCACATCTGACCAATATTTAATGATCTAAAATGATAAGATATATAATGAAATCTAAAGATAAATGAACTGTGTGCGTGTGCGCATCATATATAGTAGTCAGGTTTAAAATGATTCATAAAAAATGATTTTTTGGTTTTAAATGATTCTTTCACTCAAAGTGTATCTCAAAATAATAACTTTTGTCTTAGACAACTTTGAACTTCTTTAAATTACTGTGTATGTGTATGTGTATATAGATAGTATATGTGTGTATATATATATATATATATATATATATATATATATATATATATATATATATATATATATTATTAGTATATTATATGTATGTATATATTATTACATATTATATGTATGTATTGAAAGAGAGATATATATATATATATATATATATATATATATATATATATATATATATATACAAATATATTGTATTAGTGTGTGTGTGTGTATATATATATATATATAGTATATATATATATATATATATATATATATATATATATATATATATATATATATATTTGTATTAGTATATATTTTATTAGTATACATTAGGACAGGAACAAATATTTATAATAAGGGAAATTAAAATGTTTATAGTGTGTTTAATGGAAAATTGGGAACAGACAAAATAATAAAAAAAAAAACTGCTTCAAGATTATAGTCAAAAATGTGCTAGGGAAAAAATATATATATGAGGATGAGATATATATATATATATATATATATATATATAATTTTTTTTTTTTTTTAAGCAAATCATTAAAACCAGTTTAGTACACATTACCCACATGGTGACTAATTTTACTGCTTTGTTATGGTTTTAGTGAGGTTGGAAACATTATGATGAAAAGTCACAGTTACGCTAATCTCTGACTAGGCTGGGTCATTGATCTGGACATTTATTGATTCATTTGTATCAACTATTTTTTTGTTTGTTTTTTTTAACTGAGGAATCATGATTTTTGCATCTAAATATTACCAGACGCCAGAATTGACGCTTACTGGCAGTAAAGAAAGGTCGAGTTTTCTGGTACTTTTGGATTTCGCATGCTAAAGACGGCTTTGTAGAATTATTGAATAGTGAGTGTTTTTAAAGCGCTTCATTGTACGCCCGGTATTTCTGAACGCAGTGCTTGTAGAAGAGAAAGTCTGGCGCGACGAGAGATTGGGAACGCATGTGTTAAATACTTCTTTATCTAGAGGATTCAGCAGATACAAAACTGAGCAATTTCAGTTGCTTTTGAACTTTTATTTATATTTCTTAAAGCGTAGTTACTGATATTGAATTTTGTCAATGCTAGTCTCGCTTTTTATTATTTCCTGTTTACGCAAAGTACTCCTTTCTGAGCACTTCGATTTGCATAATAAATGTAAACATTTTTACAGAAAATTAAAATGCGCAACGCCGCTTAAAAAGTAAACATTTCATGACGCTTTTTCAAGTTTTATGGTTTACTGATCGACGGCTTTAAAATTTTTCTTGTCAAACTAAAACAAACAAACAAAAAAAGAAATCTAGAAAGAATGAGGAAAAAATTAATGCAAATTTTGACGTGGCGCTAAAACTTTTTTATTATTTGTTAACTTGGAATATATTCTAAATTGCATGGTTTATTGAATCTGGAAAATCGGGCGAAAAACAAATAAATAAACAAAACGGAGAGTAAGGTTTACAATATAGGCAGCACGGCTATTACAGAGCTAACGCCTTTAATGGATTCAGATCCGCTTGATGTCGCGTCTAATCTTTCATTCATCCGCTGGTACGAACAGTTTTAGATTTGTGCGTCGCCACGTATCGACTGGAGTTGAGGGCCACGGGATTGAAGCAGAGTATTGTGGTCTTGGGATTTTCCCAGCGATCTTCGAGCAAAGCCCCACTGCTCACCGCGAAAGACAAATCCTCTGAAAGAGAAGAATCAGGGCCGCCCTGAACATTCCCAGACGGAGACACCTCAAGCTCGATCGAACCTCATCGGGCCAGCGCTGAGTTTCCACCAAATCTGATGAAATTCAGAGAATAGTTTATTTTTATTGCGTGGCCACTGAAGACGTTCTGTTCGCTAAACCGCCTTCACCGCCCTGTATATCTATTCGTGAGCTGAACGAAGCATAAATGAACGGAAAATGGAATGGACACCGATTGAGGAAAATCCAGTCACTTCTACAGAAATAAATGACAGAATCGCCGTTTAAACGAAAGAATATTTACGATTTTGCTGTTCGCTGGGTCGACAACGCGCAGGCGATGGAGACGCGTTTTTGCTCCTCACCACCAAGTTGTGTGCACGAGATGTGTGTGTACATTGAATCCCACAAGCAGTGTGTATACTGATAGTGATGGGAATAAACGTCTTACTAATGAAGTATATGATGAATTTGTAATGCTTAATCAGACAAACGGCGTTACCATTACTGACAATAAAATGTCTAGAATGTATTATGATAAAAATATATATATATATATATATATATATAGATATAGCATATAGATATATATATATATATATATATATATATATATATATATATATAGAGTGAAATATATATATATATAGTATATATATATACATATATATAGAAAATCATAAGGCTTTCTGCCAGTGGGCGGCTAATGCGCAAAAGAGGATTCATTAATAATGGATTATCCCTGTTTTGATTCTTAAAGTAATCAATTTAAGTAAGAACTGCGCGATTACTATTCGCTAACCCAGCAGATTAATCCTGTGCATTTTATATTTAATTAGAAGAATGCATGGTAGTTTTAGATTATAATAATAATATGCATTTATACTTTATATAGTATAATAATATATTTATAGCCTATTATATAAATTATCGACCCAATGCTGCTATATGTCCAGCTAGATAAATAATTGTAGATGTACAATGCTTTATATCAATAATTTATTATATTTAGTGTCTTGTTTCATCCATTTAACATTTTAATATTAAATTGCATCGAGTTTGCTGATTTGTTTATTTTAGATTTAAGAAACCCATAGATTACTTTCCATGATAATTGGATTCCTTTAATTGAGTTGTTGATTACCATCTGTGAGAAGTAACTAGAACTAATGACTTTTTAAGTGTGTGTTTGGGCGTGAAAGGGCTGTAATGTGAGTCTTGATACGATTTCTGTGTTGGAAATCATTAATAAATCGTCACTGCAGATGAATGTTTGTCTTCGCTCTGACTGACTTTATTTAAATTCAATATTTACCTTAAATGGTTTTGTTTGAAGAAAATCAGCCTGCATTTGCTGGATCTGCTTCTGTGTGTATAGCTTTTGTAAAATTATATATATATATATATATATATATATATATATAATATATATATATATATACTCTCTATATATATATATATATATATATTTATTTATATTGTTATTTATTTTTATATAAAATATATTTCTTTTATATATATGTAAATGTATTTTTATATTTATACATTTATTTATTTTATATATATAGCATATATATATATATATATATATATATATATGTGTGTGTGTGTGTGTGTGTTTGTTTGTGGTTTCTATATATTTAATTATATTTATAAGCCCATATTTTAATTATATAATATAATAATATTTAATTATATAATATAATTTTTTTTTCACACACACACACACACATATATATATATATATATAACATATATATACTATATAGTAATTTCAATCACAGTGATATTTATGCATCTAACGGGCTTTTTCAATTGGAAATTTTAGTCCTTTATACAGCACTCGTGTGGTTCAGAGCAGCTTTACAAACAGTGATTTAAATGAGAATCTGCTGAAAAGGCGGTATTAAATGATTAATGAATGCCCTAAACCCCATCGTCACATGTACAGCTTTACTGCTTCTGTAAAACTCATGGTTTGTCTTAGAGGAATGGAACACGGCAGCAGGGAGGAATGGTCTCGACGCTCCTCCTCGGTTCGGTCTCCTGCGAGCCGCGTGTTTTTACAACGCTCAGGAGAAATGGCTTGCTGTTTGCAGATCCTGAGTACATCTGTCAGAGGAGGACCAGCCAGAGAGAAAAGAATATCACGCAGCTTCTGCCTGTCCTGATTTCCCACATCCAATCCGCTCCGCAGTTTTCTTCTGGTCTCCACGTTTGTGGACGATTTCATCCTGCTTTATATATTAACCTAAGGTCTGCGTTCATTCAGCAAGTTATTGTTTTAATTCTCTTTTGGGACTCATGCTGGCGTTAACCATTTCATTACAGCCGCTTTTATTTTTTCTACCAGAGGGTTATTATATAGTTAACTGAAAATATAACCATGTAAATAAAACATTTTAGTTTATTAGGAAATAAATGCGAACTGGAATAGATTAAACAATGCGATTCAGATTCTTTAAATTTTTTTAGTTTAATCTAGATAAAAATAATAAAAACTTCAATAAACCTTATTGATTGAAATAATAATAAAATGATTCATAAATAATTTATATTAATGCACATGTACTTTACAGGCTAAATAGAATTGGTTTGAAACTGGGAATTTAGATTATTACGGTGTGTTTTTATTTAATGGGAATACACATTCATTTACAACCGTTTGAAAATCATTGGTTCTCCAGCAAATGCATCAAATATTGCGTTATGCTTTGAATATGAGTCCGACTGTAAAGCTGCTGAGAGAGCCGTGGGCGCAGTGCGAGCCGTTTCTACTGTAATCAGACGCCGCTTTGCAGTTCAGTCACACGTCAGGAAAGCGCCAGGTTTATTTCTGGAGCACATTACTTCTGCGAAAGCAGGCCAGATGGCAGGTTCGAGGTAGATGTTTATCGCAAGTGATGAACCGGGGCTCCGGGCTCAAGGACGCGCAAGGACCAGCACTCGTCTGTGTGTTAGATTACTGGTGCGCTTGTGATGCTGTTTGTCTCGTTCACCATCATCACATTGGGCTACTATACAAACGGTCACGCGACGCGTGTTTAGTAAGAGGACCAAAGGACCAGCTCACCTTCCTATTTATCAGGAATAGAAGTTATTTTTTTTTTTTTTTAAGAATCTAAAAGTTGTTTTTTTTTTTTTCTGTGATTTGTATTTCGTAGCAAAGTGTATAATGCATTTAAGATTAAGATGAGTTTATTTTTGTCATCAGCTTTGTATAAATGTCTCCTGTAAGTGATGTGAATGGGTGCCGTCCAGTATGAGTCTGATAACATGAACATCTGTGTGGTCCGGAGAATATATTTGTTATATTTATTTATAATTTATTATATTTTAATTATTTTATTTTTTTTAACTCAAATTATTACTATAATTATCATAATATAATAATTTCTCCTCCGGTGAAAACGTCTATCTGCTGTTGTCTTCTCACATCCAGACTGCGTTTCAACTCGCAGGCGCTGTTTACAAAACGTTCATTTCCTCAGAATGACTCATTTAATACAGTTGTTGTTTCTATTTTATTCAAGCCTACTTTTTATATATTTTCACTCTGGTCTGTTAAAATCCAATTCAGATGTTTTGATTTCAATCCTTGAGACAATTTATAATCTTTATGAATCTTCGTATTTTATTGGCTGTGTTACTCCTCTTTCTGTATATATTTGTTTTCTCTCTTAACAATGCCGGTTTGCCTAAAGTGTGTAACTCACTAGGCGCGATGCATGACCTAGCATTTTCCACAAATCACGGTACTTTATTGTGGTAGTGTAGTAGTTTTCATGTCGCTGAGGTTCTCGTGGTAATCTTCTGTATGCATGCAGTCGTCCCCTCTGTGTGAAGTAGGAGTCTGTGGGGGATCGCCATCTCGTGTTAATTCCCAGGTCTGGTTTATTCTGCGGCTCTCTCGTGACTCTGTTCAGTGCTGCATATAATTACACTCCTCTTTAGTATAGAGCAGCATTGTGCAGCGGAGACAGGTCGTGTCTTACAGGCTGCTTTGTGTCAGATAATGAACGCTGGATGAAAACAGTCTCTCAGGGTCACAATGATAAAGACATGCGGCCTCTCCTCACCCACTGCTGAAGTTAGTGTTTATAACTACACCCTTCTGCTGCAAAGGGACTGAGAATGCAACATGTTCAAAACAAAAAACATTGCATGTACAAATGTCTAAAGTAGCTACAAAAAATATAGAAATATTGCTCTTATAAATTAGATTTAATATGCATTAAATATAATAAAAAATACTAAATATATAGTAAAGAATGCTTTAAATAATTCTCACGTGATTGAAATTTACTATATATTTTTGTTTATAAAGTAACTTTTTTGTTTACTAAATTTATTTATATATATATATATATATATATATATATAAAATTTTTATATGCTTTATACATTTCCGTTGTAGCTATTTTAAGTAGCTCTAACTGAATAAAAATGATATTAATTTACATTCAGTTACTATTTATTCTGATTAACAAGCGTGTTTATTTTAAGGCGTGTTTGGCATAATGCATGTGATTTCCAGAAGAAAATAAGTCAGATGTTAATTTTCTGAATATCATGTTTCCACTGAGAGCCGACAGAGAGCTCAGCGTCGCCTCATCCTCTGAGGTTGAGCTAAGATGAGCATTACCAGTGATGAAGTCAACTTTCTGGTCTACAGATATCTGCAGAGTCAGGTAAAGCACCTGGAAGGATGTGACCGGGCTCATCTGCTCAGGGCTTGTGTTAAAGCTGCGGTGTCTTGGTGCTGCAGGTTTCTCTCACTCGTGGCGTTCGCGTTCGGCATCGAGTCACATCAGTCAGTCGAACATCAACGGGACTCTGGTGCCTCACTGCTGCCCCTCATCTCTGTCCTGCAGAAGGGCCTTCCAGTACGTGGAGGCCGAGATCAGCATCAACGAGGTGATCGTCTTCATCAACCTGGCTTTATCTGCAAAAGGATGCAAAATCAATTAATTACATAATTTAAAAAAAACCAAATTTAATTAGTCTGTCAATTAATTGAAGTCATTGCATCCAAAATAAGTTTTTCAAACATACCACGATATATTAAAATGTATTTATATGTAATATAATTTGTGTGTATTATTATTATTATTATTAATATAATAATATATATATATATATATAAATTTTTTTTTTTTTTTAATGCAATTGATCATTTCACAGCACTAAATTAAATGTATTCAAAAATAATCAACAAGGATATTATTAACACTGTCAAGCCACTTTAGATTTTTTTATTTTCTCTGACAAGAAATTCTATGACCATTTATTAAAAAAATATAAACTTAAACCCACTTATTTTATTTTTATTTTTTAGTTGGGTTGTTTTTTAGTTATCCTTTATTTCAAATAATAACTTTTTTTTTTTTTTTAAGTTTATACCAACCTTGCTCTAAACTTTTAAGCGCTTGAAATGATCAATGAATTTTTAAAACATGTCAAACAACAATAATAAATTTCAGTTGATAAAGATGGATATTTTTAATTTAAATTTTTTGATTCATTATTATTATTATGTCAATCTCTTTATTTTAAGTAAAATAGAGCATTTTACTAAAAAAAATGCTGAGATATTTATATTTTTGTATCATTTCATTTTAAAAGACTACAAATGAATGTAAATATCTAAATTGCTGAACCATGAAAGAAATCCAAGCCCGGAGGTATGTCTTGTCTCTTTGGCTCGTGTTTGACTGGCCGGTCTTGTTTCAGGATGGCACCGTGTTCGTGGCGGCCGGTCGATCGAGTCTCTGTCTCTGGTGGATGCCGTGATGCGGGCGTGGATTTCACCCAGACAGCAGGCGTTCAGAGACAAACTGCGCCCAGCAGCAGAAAGCCAGCGGCTCGGGCGCGGCTCAGTCTCACGCCACCAGAGCGAACCGCCGCTCAACGGAGAGGAGAAACGCACCACTCGCTCAGTACGTCTTCAACCTGACTCGTGAAGATGCTAATGGAGCCATGGGCTTAAAAACTACGACAGCGGCGAGACAAAAATGTGTTCAAAAAAGATAAAAATGTGGTGTTTTAATACAGGCTATTGCTGTTTGGGATTAATGGGGAAATTCAGTGTTGTAATATTTTTAATTTGATTGTAGTTTTATAATATAGACAGAGATATACATTTTAATATATATATATATATATATATATATATATATATATATATATATATATATATATATATATAAATAGAGAGAAGATATATATATATATAAATAGAGAGAGATATATATATATATAAATAGAGAAGAGATATATATATATATATATATATATATATATATATATATATATATATATATATATATATAATAAATATAGAGATATATATATTTAATAAAACGCTTGTAATAAGTCCTTCCTCTAGATGAGGTCAAATACATCCATGTTCTGTTGGTTTTATTCATCAGTTGAACTGAATATTCAACTAAAACTTGAAAAAGACGAGACATTTAAATTTGACTAAAAACTAAACTGGATAAGATTGACAAGTGACTAGGACATTTAACACAGGACTTATATGCATTTATTTGGTCCAAAAAATTACATTTCAATAAATTGGTTTAAAATCACAATAACTTCTTTTTGAATATATTTTAAAATGCAAATTATTTCTGTCATTTTTGAAAGCTGATTTTTTTTTTTTTGCTTGATCCTTCAGCCCAATTGATTCTAATATTCTGATTTGCTGTAAAAACATTTACCATCATCATTATTGTATTACTTTGAAAACAGCTGAAAATGCTTTTTCTTTGAGGTTTTATTTTTTATAGAAGCACAAGTTTTATTTTCTCTGTTTCTCCTCTCAGATAATCACGTGGAGGCGATGGAGGTGGACAGCCGAGTCCAGATTCCCGCCACCGTGTTGAGGGAGTCACGAGTCGGAGGTCTTCATCTGCGCCTGGAACCCCCGTCACTGACCTCTTGGCCTCAGGGTGAGTGTCCATCTGACCTCTGACCTCAGAGAGGCGGAGCTGGAGTGTGATGACTTTGTACACCTCATTCTATTTTTTTTTTTTTTTTTTTTTTCTCCAGTGTGAAATCGCTTGAATTTCCTCAAATGTTTATCAATAATACTACGATAGACCTATATACTTTTTTACTTTAAATATTTAATAATTATATAGATTTTTTTAATTAATTTTAATTTGTATAAATTAGTTATTTTATTAGTTTTTATGAATTTTATTTAAATTTATTTTTATTAATTTAATACATTTTTATTTTAACATTATAATATATAAATATATTAAACTAAAAATTATTCAGAATTTATAATGCATGTATCGTATTTATAAAAAAAAAAAAAGGAATCAAGATGAAAAGTGTTTATTACATTTGTTTGTGTGTATGCAAAGAATTAGTGCATGTTCAGAAAGCTTCATGCAGATTTGCAATGTAATCCAATAAACTGGGAAATATGGTGATATGTCCCTCATGTAGAAAATGTGCTGCTTTATTTGTGTTTTGGTGCAGCAGCTCCGAGACTCAACGGAGGATATGGAACCTGATTGAGAACAGCAGCGGCGGCTCGACTCAGCTGGTCCTGCGCCTGCATCCGAGAGAGGAGGTCGGGCGTGCCCAGCAACAAAAAGCGTGACCTCGCTGGACTGGAGCGTGAGGCTCCGATAATCCTCAATCTTGAATAAAAAGCCACACTGGATGTTTGGGTGTGCGTCAGGCAGCTTTGCGTAGATGCAGTGACCTCTGTGGGTCTTGGGCGCCTTTGTGGACCTGTCACGGTTTTAGCCGCTCAGCATGGCAGTGGAGATTCAAAATATCGCTGAGAGAGAGGTTAATGTGGAAACGACCAAAAGCAAGCCGCTTGCGCACAGCACATGTGCGTCATTTCCTAGAAAAGGCGTCTATCGTTGTTTAACTTGCATGAAAGACGCGCGCATAGAAAGTGTGTGAAGTTCTACTTGCCTCTGATTCTCATGTTTTACATGAAAAGTTTTTAGATTTCAGTCCTTTTGAATTAAATGCTGCGTATACAAACACAATTAGAAGCAACTTAACTGTATATTATTTTAAACATTACGCCCTTTTATCAGACACATGATGCGCTGGTAATGTTTGCCCGATCACGCCCTCTTGTGGCGTCAGGAAGAAAGCCAAGCTTTTTTTTTTGACTGAAATCATGCTTTTAAATTGAAATATATTCACAAAATTAGATTTTTAGGTTTTCAGCCAGTTTGACAGCCTACAAAAACAGACGAAATGAGCTACACCAAAAAATCAAGATTAGTTTATTTTTGTTGATAGAAATCAATAGAACTGGTGTATTGTTTTTTTTTTTATTTATCACTTGAAATATGACGGAATCTTAAGTGAGATCTCAGACTAAACAAATAAATAAATCTTGAACTTTGATAATTAATATAGGCTACTTTTCCTAGTTTTGTCTAAGCCTTAAAATAATTTGAATAGAAAATCATGAGAAATTGCAATTTTAGAAAATCAATTCATTTTTGTTCTCAACTTAATTTAAAGCACTATTAAAAGTTTCAGCTCTTTTAATCTTCTGAAATTACAGGATTTAAAATGGATTTATTTATTGTTTTATATTTTAAGTATTTAAATTTGAATATAATTACATAACTGCAGCTAATTTAAAATACTTTAGTAATTTAAATAAATCAAAATGTAATTATATTTAAAATTAATAAATCAGCTAATAGCTTGAGGAAATATATTTAAAAAAATATATTTTAATATTAATTTATTGCCTATGAAACTAAGAATATTTTAAATAAATCATAGGAAAAAAGCACTATCTCTCATCTTATAAGAATGATCATCAGATCGCTTTAACATTTAAGTTTTGAATGCATTATATTTTTAATCACTCATTTATGTAATAGCCCATGCGTGGTCCTTAAAAGTCAATTTTACTCTGTTTAGGCTCTGGCTGAATTCATCGTAGCCTGGATATAATTCTAATGAGCTGAAAGTTTGTCTTCTTTCCTCATTGCGTCTTGTTTCTCTGTCTCCAGGTAGCGGCACGCTTCTAGCGACCGGGTCTTATACGGATTTGCAAGAATATGGACAAAAGATAGTAAGTGAAGTGATTTCTTGGCATCAGAGCAGGCGTGAGTGTCTCGTTTAACCAGCTGGTTTAACCCGTTAACCAGGTAATCTCAGCAGCACGCTCAGGGCAGCATAAAGGACCGATATTTGCACTCCAAGTGGAACAAGAAGGCAACAGCATCCTGGCGCCGGAGTGGACAAGGTCCGTATCTGATCCGGGCTTTTCTCATTTGAGCTGTGCGTTTCATGCATTCAGAGGGACAATTTTTTTTTAAATAGTTATATAATTTAATAGTTGTATATTTTTTCCTGCTGCAGGCGACAATCATTTGGGGCGCTCACACAGGAGAAGCCAAGCAGCAGTTCCCTTTCATTCAGGTGACTTTACAGCCGTTCATTTCAAGAGATTTTACATTTGTTTTCAGGTTTATGTAACCCGTATGTTGGGCCTGTAAAGCCGTTTCATGTTTTCTTTTTAATGGCTAAAATATTTGTTGTTCAAAGGCATGTCAAATAATTTGAAATGAGTGGAGATTATGCAATATATCAATAATTAATTAAAAGTTGATAAGCGATTACGATTGAAGGCTCTATGAATTCAGTTTTAGTTCATTTCCAAATTCTGTTATTTATTTTAAATAAGTAATCTACTTTTTATTCTTTATATTTAAATAGTAGTTAAATGTAGCAGATTAGATAAAATATAAAAAGTGACTTAAATGCATATTTTAAAAAACTGTTGATACACTGTAAAATAGGCATATTAATAATATTTTGTAATATTTAAAAGCAGTGTTAAATTTAAATTTATAAATGAAACTAACAAATTATGTGCTGTCTGTTTGACTTTTTCTGGGATGTAGGAATCAATACAGAATAAGCGGTGGTAATTAAATAAAGACACACCACAGTAACAATTAAATTAAGAATGTGTTTTAAAGAAAGTGTGACACATCTGTGCTTTAGCGTCCAAATTTAAAGACAGAAAAATTGTGATGTTCCCTCAAAAAAAAAAAAATAGTAGTAGTATTACGATTTGATACACATTCACCTGTAAAATAGTCATACGTTTTTGTTTCCATTCAGTTTCTTTGAATTGAATGGAGCTTTTATTTGGAGGTTAGTTAGTGAATGTAGGTGTGTGTGTGTCTCAGCGCTGGCTCTGGACGTGGACTGGCAGAACAACAGCACGCCGCGCCTCCTGCAGCACTGATATGTGTATTCATGTGTGTATGCGCCTGGGCAGTGAGCGACCGCTCAAGACCTTCAAGGCACACGCGGTGAAAGCAACACCGCGCACACACACACAGACACACGCACACAGAACACGAACACACGCACACAGACACTACGCACACAGACAGACACACGCACTGCAGACACACGCACACAGACACACGAACACGGAGACACAGACACACGCACACAATAACGGGCGACAGACACAGACGCACACACACACAGACACGCGCCAGCAGACAGACACACAGACACACGCAGACACAGACTCACGCGGAGCACAGACTCACGCAGGACACAGACTCACGCGGACACAGACTCCGCGCAGAGCACAGACTCTCACGCGAGAGCACAGACTCACGCCAGACACAGACTCCACGCCAGACACAGACTCACGCGAGACACAGACTCACGCGAACACAGACTCACGCAGACACGAACTCACGCGAACACAGACTCACGCGAACGCAGACTCACGCGGAGCACAGACTCACGCAGACACAGACTCGCGCGGAGCACAGACTCACGCGAACACAGACTCACGCGGACACAGACTCACGCGAACACAGACTCACGCGAACACAGACTCACGCAGGACACCAGACTCACGCGCGGAGCACAGACTCTGCGCGGAGACACAGACTCCACGCGAGCACAGACTCACGCGAACACGGGCTCACGCGGGCACAGACTCACGCGCGAACACAGACTCACGCGGAACACAGACTCACGCGAACACAGACTCACGCGGAACACAGACTCACGCGGAGCACACGACTCACGCAGACACAGACTCACGCCCGGACGCAGACTCCACGCGAACACGACTCACGCGGAACACAGACTCACGCGGGCACGGGCTCACGCGAACACAGACTCGCGCGAACACGAACTCGCGCGGAGCACTGGGCTCACGCGGGCACAGACTCACGCGGGCACGAACTCACGCGGAGACACAGACTCCGCGAGCACAGACTCACGCGAACAGCACAGACTCACGCACAGGCCACAGACTCCGCGCGAGCACAGACTCACGCGCGGAACACAGACTCACGCGCAGAGCACAGACTCACGCTGAACACAGACTCACGCAGACACAGACTCACGCGGAGACACAGACTCACGCGGAGCACAGACTCACGCAGGACACAGAACTCACGCGCGAACACAGACTCACGCAGACACAGACTCACGCAGACACAGACTCACGCGAGCACAGACTCCGCGAGACACAGACTCCGCGCGGAGCACGAACTCCACGCGGAGCACAGACTCACGCAGACACAGACTCACGCGAGGATGCAGACTCACGCGGAGACACAGACTCGCGCGGAGACACGGACTCCGCGAGACACAGACTCACGCGAACACAGACTCACGCGAGCACAGACTCACGCGGAACACAGACTCCGCGCGTGAACACAGACTCACGCGGGAGACACAGACTCACGCAGACACAGACTCACGCGAGGAACACAGACTCACGCGAACACAGACTCACGCGGGACACGAACTCACGCAGAACACAGACTCACGCGCGAACACAGACTCACGCGAGACACAGACTCACGCGGAGCACAGACTCACGCGGAGCACAGACTCGCAGACACGCTCAGACACAGACTCACGCGAAGACACAGACTCACGCGGAGCACAGACTCACGCGAACACAGACTCACGCGCGCAGCACACAGACTCACGCGGACACAGACTCACGCGCAGACACGAACTCACGCAGACACAGACTCACGAGGCACAGACTCACGCGGAACACAGACTCCACGCAGACACAGACTCACGCGAGACACAGGACTCAAGCAGCGCGAACAGACCGCACCACACACACACAGACTCACGCAGACACACAGACACACTCTCACACAGGGTTCTCAGCAGCTGATAAGCGTGTGTGTGTTTGTTTGTTTGCAGAAGCAGTCAACGCCATTAAATGGGACCCTCCGAGTGGACTCTGCTGGCCTCCTGCTCAGAGCGACATGGCCGCTGAAGGTAGAGAAATGCGTCCCAATATTTATTTGCACCCATGTTTCTACATGCAACACTTCCAGCCTTTGATCGTGCGCCTGGTTTTATAAGCGTGTATGTGTGCAGTCTTATGCAAAAAGTTTCAGCTTTTTTAAGCTTGATAACAGATTTGAGGTTATTTTTATTAAAAGATGTTAACACAGTCTCACTTGGAAATGTAAAAAATGTGCAATATTTTCTGCAAAAATTGATGCACAATTACTTCTTATACCATAAATTGAACAAAGAAATAAAAAACATTATTATGGCTCTCTCTTAGAGTTGGATCTCATTAGTAAATGCAACCTACAAATACTTCAAACACACTCCAACACAATGGGATCCTCTAAACAGCTGTGTAAGACTCTGAAAATGAAAGTTATTGATGCCCACAGCGCAGGAGAAGGATACAAGAAGATAGTCCACTGATTTAAAAGTCATTGAAGATTTGGGGTAGATCTTAAAAGAGTCGTGCACATAAGTCAGCCAAAGAATATCAGAGAACTAGAAGCATTTTTCAAGGAAGAATGAGAGAAAATCCCAAGTACGAAGATTGAAAGACTGCCATTAAAAGTGTTACGAAGTACTGATTATGTAAGGTCTTCAATTAAAACAAAAAAGACACCAAAATCTGTTATCAAAGGGTGCCTAAACTTTTTGCGTAGGACTAATAAATGTGATCGAACTGTGTGTCTCACGCAGAATCTGGGTATGAAGCAGGATTCATGCGTTCACAATCTTGAAGCACACACAAAGAGATCTACACTGCCATCAAATGGAGCCGGCGGGACCGGCTGCCTTAACAACCCCAAGCGCTAACATGCTGCTGGCCAGGTACCTGCTAACCTTACACCCAGACATGGGATATAAAAGAAACAGTGTCAAATTACACCAATGACATGAGCTGGAGATATAGATATATAGATATATAGATATATATATATATATATATATATATATATATATATAGATGTATATATATAGATATAGATATAGATATATAGATATATAGAGAGAGAGAGAGAGAGATGAGATAGATAGATATATATAGATAGATAGATATAGAGATAGATGGATATAGATAGATAGGTAGATATAGATAGATATAGAGATAGATAGATATATATAGATATGAACTATATATAGAGAGACAGACGCATATATATAGAGAGAGAGAGAGAGACAGAGAGAGTAGGGAGACAGAGAGAGAGAGAGAGACAGAGAGAGAGAGAGAGGACGGAGAGAGAGAGACAGAGAGAGAGAGAAGACAGAGAGAGACAGAGACAGAGAGACGTGAGAGAGAGAGAGAGAGAGAGAGAGAGAGAGGAGAGACAGAGAGAGAGAGAGAGAGACTTGGGAGGAGAGAGACAGAGAGAGGAGAGAGATGAGGAGAGAGAGAGAGAGAGGCAGAGAGAGAGAGAGAGAGACGGGAGAGCAGAGAGAGGAGAGGAGAGAGAGAGAGACAGAGAGACGGGAGAGAGAGAGAGAGAGGAGAGAGGGAGAGAGACGGAGAGAGAGAGAGGAGAGAGACAGAGACAGAGAGAGAGAGAGAGAGACAGAGAGACGGGAGAGAGAGACAGAGACGGGGAGAGAGAGAGAGGAGACCAGGAGAGAGAGAGAGAGAGAGAGAGAGAGAGACAGAGAGAGAGAGAGAGGGAGACAGAGAGCGGGAGAGCGAGAGAGAGACGGAGAGAGAGAGAGAGAGAGAGACAGAGAGAGAGAGAGAGAGAGAGAGACAGGAGAGAGAGAGAGAGAGACAGGAGAGAGAGAGACAGAGACGGAGAGGAGAGAGAGACATGGGGAGGAGAGAGAGGGAGACAGAGGCAGGAGAGAGAGAGACAGAGGACGAGGGAGAGAGAGACAGAGAGGCAGAGAGAGAGAGAGAGAGAGGGAGAGAGAGAGAGAGAGAGAGAGAGAGAGAGAGAGAGAGAGAGAGAGAGAGAGAGAGAGGCGGGGAGAGAGAGAGAGAGGAGAGAGAGACGGAGAGGAGAGAGAGAGAGAGAGAGAGAGAGAGAGAGAGAGAGAGAGACGGAGACAGAGAGACAGAGAGAGAGAGAGACAGAGAGCAGAGGAGAGAGAGAGAGGAGGAGAGAGAGAGAGAGAGAGAGAGAGAGAGAGAGAGAGAGAGAGAGAGAGAGAGAGAGAGAGAGAGAGAGACAGAGAGAGAGAGAGACGGGAGAGAGAGAGAGAGAGAGAGATAGAGGAGAGAGAGAGAGAGACGGAGAGAGAGAGAGAGAGAGAGAAAAGATATATATGTGTGTGTATGAAAAACATCATTTAAAATGATTAAAGTTAATTACATTAAAAAGTAGAATAGGATGAAAATAGATTCAAAGCAAGATCAAAATTAAGTTAATGGAGAAAAAAAAAGAACAAATAAATAACAAAATAAAACAATATATTTTAAATTAGAAGTAAAATAAAGGATTAAAGCAATAAATAAAAAGAATCAAAGTAATGGACTAAGGTTAAAATAAATGAAAAGGAGATCAGATTTAATTCAAAAAATAATTGAATTACTAAAATTATTCAAATTAATACAAATTTGATTTAAGTAATAAAAAATTAGATAAACATTAATAAATTAAATTTTAAATCAAATTTAATAAATGTGCAGTGTATAATTTATATAACCAAAATAGAATTCAGATTAAAATGCACATTTAAAATAATTTGTTCTAATGATTAAACAATACATTGACTGTTCAGTATTGTAGTGAGTAGGGAAAAATTATAATACTTTAATACTTTTTCAAAATAATAATAACGGAGAATATTTATAATATTTATTTTATATTTATATAAACAATATAAAAATAATATTTATTTATTAATATTTTATTTTACACAAAAGATTTTACACAAGGTGGCAGATCATCATATTTGTGCTGTGTAGTAGTTTGTCTCCTGCTCTGCTCCTCAGCGCCTCGTTCAGACTCGGCGGTGAGGCTGTGGGGCGTGGATCGAGGCGTCTGTCTTCTGCAGCGCCACTGGAGCACCAGAGCCCGTCTGCAGGCGTGGCCTTCCTCCCCGACGGACGGCTGCCTGGCCAGCGGCTCCGCCGACAAGTGTGTGCACATCTGGACACGCTGGTGGAGCGAAGCTCCCTTCTTCCTGGGTCACGATGAAAGGTGAAGATGATGATGGTGGTGATGGTGGCGATGTGTGTTTCATAGGCAGGCGAGCGCTGGTGAAGAGCTACAGAGGAACGGGGAATATTAGGGTCTGCTGGAACAGTGTGGGAGAGAGTAGCGGAGCGGCGCTTCTGGCGGATCGGTCGTCATCTACTCCGCGGTCTGAAGAAATCACCGCCACTGTTTCAGGAGTTCTACCATTGTGTATAATAAAACTAAAAACTTTGTGCTTTAGTTTCATGATTAGAATGTTAAAAAATAAATTAATAAAAAATTAATTCAAATTAAGTTTCTGAACTAATAATAATAAATTGTATAGAGACTATAATAGTTTTATTATTTTAAAATTGTGTAACTGTTTGCAAGCGTTTATTTTAATCAAATGTATTTTAATAATAGTTAGTAATATTTTTAGTTTTTTTAGTAGTTTTGTTACATTTTTAGGTTTTGTAGTTTCTAATTATTTCTCATATTTAGATTTATTTCATTCAGTATTTTTTTCTATATGATTTTTATTTATTTTTTACTTTCTAGTTTTATTTCAATTCAGTTCTTAATTGCTTCCACTAATTTCTAATTTTCATTCGATTATAATTTATCTAATATTTAAGATATTTTAGTTTATTTAGATTTCACACCTTTTTATTTCACCTTTTAGATTTTAAATTCAGTTTTAGTTTTCACGTGCTCCCCGTTAGAAAGTTAAATCTGTAAAATTACTAAGAAAAAAAAATTTAAATGTAGTCTGAACCAAGTTTTCCACATTTAATGTTGAGTTTTTTTCTTCAGCTTTTAATTTCTTTGCATAATTCTACCTCTGATGCTATTTGTCAAATCACAAACATGCTTTATTTATATACTCTCTCTGTATAATACACCTTCTTTCTTTCCACCTTATATTTATGTTTAAAGTGATTTACATTGACAGGACTAGGTCTCTGTCCCTTCATATTGTCATATACTTCATATCTTGCTCAATTTATACACCATTTTATTTTATTTTTATTTATATACTTTATTTGCACTTCTGGTTAGAAGCTAACTGTATTTTTGCATTTAAAAAATGTTTTATTTAAATTGCATTTTAAGCTAATATTAAAGTTTGCTCACGCTATCATTTAATGGAATAATAATAATAATAATAATAATAATAATAATAATAATAAAAAAACATTGGTTACCAACGTTGTTTTTTTATTTCAATGCACAAAAATCTTTTTAAAGTTTTTATTGGCGATGATAAACCTGTCTGTCTTGTTTTTCAGGTGTCTGTGTTCTTGATTTACGGAAATAGCTCTCAGCTAATCTTTCGATTTCACTCCGGTCCATTGAGACCAGCGGCTCCCGAGAACAGTCCAAATGTTGAAAACCAAAGTCCTGAAAGCGTCCGTTAGAACGGGTCAGAAGCGCATCTGTTGAGAAGCGACTCGGTGCGATGAAGAGAGCGGTGCGCTTCCGTTTTGATAACCGCTTTTTTGGGAAGTGTTTGGCGGATGCAGCTTGTCGCTCCAGGTCGATCGCCTGACCCTTCAGTGAAACAAACTTGAGATCAAGAGCGAGCTCTCTTGCAGGAGAAATCCAGAAACTCATGATTGTTTTTGAAAGCGTCAGCTTATATTAGATACAGAGGTAAAAGCTCACTGGATGTATATTTAATGAATGTAAGATGTAAATGAGGATGTAACACACGCAGATTTTATAAACTGTGTTTATATGTTTATAAACTAATCTTTTTCCTAAAGTCTTTGATGTACTTCTATGTTCTTCGTTTTGTTTTTTTCTGATTTTCGTGTAACGTCTTGCCCGGAGGTTCCTCTCTACGCCGTGCTTGATCCGTTCTGATCGGACCAGACTTCCTAAAGCAGGAAATAATTATGGCGCTCCATTTCTGACCGAAAACTCCGCCCACTTTCGACATCTCATTGGTCCAATATAATAGAATTTTTATGCGAGACAGGAAAACTTGAATAATATGTTTGTCATGGCCATGGATTACAGTAAAAAGTGATTTTAGTAAATCTTGTTGTTTTATTTCGTCCGCTCACTTTGATTTAATTAAAGTCGTGGAACCAATTAGATCGATTTGCCAAAAGATCAAGCCAATTATTAATTTGGAAAGCCTCAAATGTATTAGAAACACGGGCACAAGTGTTTTTTTATTGTAGCTGTGGTTTGCTCAGGTGTAGGGACCAAAAAGCGTTTTACTAAAAATGACTAAAAGAAATCAAATTTGTGATCAAGTATAAATTAATTCTGGCTGATTTGACTAATTTATTAAAACGTAGCGTTGGATGTAATTAAAACTAAAGCGAGTTATTAAAGTGAAGGAACAAATTAGTCTGCGTTATATCAGTTGAATGACATAAACAAGAGTTAATTGTATTATTTCCTGCAATTTAGAGTGCAAGGAAACAAATTAGTTTCTAAATTAATTTAACTCAAATTTTTAGATTTACTAAAATGCAGAGGAATTCTAAAGCTAAAACTGAGAGTGAATTTATACATTTAGTGTCCAGAAAGTAATAATAATTTTTGTCATTCATCTTTTGTATGATTTGCAAAATTATATATACTAATTAATTTAGAGAGAGATATATATATATATATATATATATATATATTAGAGTATATATATATATATATATATATATATATATATATAAAATTCAAATGTATATATTGAAAATATATGTATTAAACAATATTATATATATATATATATATATATATATATATATATATATATATATATATATATATATATATATATATATATAAACATTTTTAATTTTTTTGTCCTGCCACACTGAATGTAAAACTATTGTGGACCAATGAGGAGTTTCTGTGTGGGCGGAGCTTCTCAGCACTGCAGAATTGAAACCAAGCAACTTCCACTGGTCTCTGGTCAGATTTCATTTAGCCTTTTCATTAAACACACACACACTTTGTTCTCAGATGAACCCCAGTTCTTAGTTTCATCGTGCGTCTCGTCTGAATTGGATGTGTTTTCCAGCGGCTCAAATGGTAGATATAACAGCGTGTTTTATCGTTACGTCTGTATGTGTGTGTGTGTGTGTTTGAGGCAGGTTCATTCAGGAGCTGATTGGTTAGTCCTGCTGTAATCCTCAAGCTGTGATCAGCTCTTCTCAATGCCATCGCTGATTAAAACGTGACTGGTGAGGCGTTAATGTGGTACGAGTACATACTGCACCATCGCGTGTCGCTTGATGGGCGTTCCTATTTTACGAGACCAAAATCAATGCTAAGCGAGTTTAATGTGGGATTTATTTGAAATGCATGGGAGCGTTGCATTTCTGCGTGCCGCCGGTTTCCCAAGCCCTTATCGTCTGTGTCAGACTAAGTTTGCGTGCGTGATCTCGCGGACAAGTCTGAGTCGTTAAATGTGTCACAATGTCCCTTCAGAGCTCCAAATAAATCATCTATTTTGGTAATATAATCAGACAGTATTGGATTCATTCATTCATTCATGACACACATGTTGGAATCATTGTCAAAAGATTGAAATAATTAAGATGTTTAATCATATTTTGAAACAGTCCATTTTCTGCATTTATTTGGTCCAAATACAAAGTAAAAA
The DNA here is from genome assembly GCF_018831695.1 of Puntigrus tetrazona. Lineage (NCBI taxonomy): Eukaryota > Metazoa > Chordata > Actinopteri > Cypriniformes > Cyprinidae > Puntigrus > Puntigrus tetrazona. The sequence continues at coordinate 24,054 of NW_025047845.1, forward strand.
TTGTGAAATAATGCTTTTTTTGAGAGAGATGTTAAACTGCATTCATTTGAAAATCTTTATAGTACTATAAATGTCTTTACTGTTACTTTTGATCAGATTAGCCACATTTTGATCAATAAAAGTATTTTTTCAATACTTTTTATTTTGAGTATAAGCAAAGGCAGCTGAAAATTCAGGAGTTTATCACACAAATAATTATTTTATAAAAATTATTATTTTTTTTAATTACTGAAATATATGTATACACATGTAAATGTTTTTGGGTTTTAAAATTAGACTAATATTTCAGAGTTGTTACTGGTTTCGATCAAATAAATGCAGACTTTGACTTAACGCTAAAAATTAAAATATACTGCAACCGCACGTTCGTGTGTTGTTTTGCCAGAGTGGCAAATGATTCATTTTAATCTAAATGATAGGTGAATTTCGTCTACCTACCAAATAGACCAAAATCACAACGTCGTCTTTAATGACAAGCATAAAAAGTATGTTTAATTATAAAAAGTGCTGTATAATGGGCATGTATTTACACGATGCTGTCCCTTGAATGACGTTTTTATCTTGATTGAAACTCATGAATGAATCCAGTACTAAGCTAAACTGGGCACAAACAGGCAGAAGTCGTGGAGAGGCGTTGAGAAGCGTTAGATGTTCATCCTGTAGAGATCTCCAGTGATGTTCGGCTGGCTTCACGTCCTCAACCCTCGCTGCTCACTGGATATGTAGTTTCTACTGTACTAGACTCTGAATCTATGAGGACGAGACGGAGAAGACTAGTTAAAATTTCATGCCTGTGTGTGTGAGTGTATAAAACAAGTGACAAAATATACTTGGTTTTTAGAAATCTGGATCTTTAAAATAGGAAAATAATACTAAACCGACAAAAGGACCTGTAGTAGCCCATTACCAGTTTTCATTGCCGTAACTCTGCATGTTTATATGGTTGGCAGTGTTATTATTTGCATTGAATTAAATTTTTCCTGTAGATTGAAACCCCAAACAGAACACACACATCGATCTGATAATTATATATAACATGTAGACTATATATATTATATGTTGTATTTGCGGATTAAAGCCAAATCCTTTTTGAGAGATTTAGATATGTAATTTATGTAAAGATATATTTTTATATCTTTATATAGATTATATATTTTTATTGCATTTGAAAGATGTCTCTTCTGTCTCCATGGCTGCATTTAATCAAAAATACAGAAGCGAATTTGTGAAATATTATAACACCGTGATAAAACCTCTGTTTTCCTGCTGAATTAAAACACAAACGGTCACTGCAGTTAAAGCATCAGTCTCCGTCGCGAAACAGAACTATGACCTTATACTAACTCGTGTAAATTCATACAACTGTATGCTTTACAAATGGTAATAAAGTTAGAGGCTTTGAGGGGAGGTTTAATGCTGCTTGCGTTTCTTGGCGCTGCCAAAATGATCTTTTATTAATTTTTCTGGGGTTTTTGTTTGTTGTTTTTCTTTTTACATGTTTTTGGAAGTTCTTGGTGTACTAGGGGCTCTCTGATTGACCGTAGTTTTTATATTAATTTATAGTAAAAATCTATTTTTGCATCATTACTCCAGTCTTCAGCGTCACATTCAATCAATTAAAAAAACAGACACCAAACTTTGTTTATTCGGTCAAGGTTGAACTGAACTGAGCAAAAGATGAAATTTTAACCCCAAAATTCATTTTCAACTTTATCTGTGAATCTGAAATATGACATGCTTAAAAATAATTGTGCAGCACAACTGTTTTCAACATTGATGATAACAGAAATGATTCTTGAGCAGAAAAATCTGTGTTTATTATGATTTGAAGACTGAGTAATGAACTCCGAAATAAAATTACAGTTTAGGCAGTAGATATTAGATTAAGTGCAACAATATGTAACTCAACACATTTAATTTTTAAAAATTTTTGTCAAGAGTAAAAATCTTAACTACTGTCACGAGTAATATAAAATAAGGTTCAAAGAAAAACAAAATGGCTGACAGGAAGTTCAGCTAGCTATTAGCATAATAATATTTTATACACTTACACCATTGTGTTTATAATTATATACTATTGGACTATTTATACTTTACAAGAATCACTCAGTTTTTTTGAAAATCGCTTATTACGCCGAATGAGAGTATAGTTCTAATCATATCAACTTTTTCCCTTTTCACGGGGTCTTAGTACATGAGGGCAACTACAAAAGAAGTCGAGTTTTAAATGGGAGAAATATTGGAACTTCAGAGCAACGATGCTGCTGGTTTGAATTGATCAGTTCAGGATCTATGCTAAGCTATGCTAAAAGTGCTAACGGCAGATCCAGATCAACTGCATGTAGTTTCCAAAATCGGTAAAGCTGTGTGCATCTGCTGGGAGTTGGAGGATGAACCTATTTACTTTTAAACCTAAAGCATTTACACTTGCAGTTGCTTGAACCTTTCAGACATTTCAATTCTCCTGACATCTAGGTGGTGCTTTGCTGAAACTGGTTCATGGTTCTTATAACACACACCAAGTTTGGTTTGAATGTGCTAAAGTGCTGTGTAGATATAGCCTCACGTCTATTTTAGCGTGCTCTTCTCCAGATTTGACTTGAATTATAATGCATATGCTGTTAACGGTCTGAGGAAGATCTAAACTGCTGGTGGCGCTAGAGAGTTTGAGTTAGAGGCTCCAACTTTGCTGTGTTTAATGTTGATACTGTCACTCTGTCTAAATGCGGCCAAATTTCATGCAAGATTTTACCAAGCGGCCACTGAGATTTCATAAGATTTTATCATGAGCTGACTCAGGGTTGGGGAAATGCTTATGATTACGTTAATCAGAGAATACAAAATCAATTCTACTTTATTTTAAGGCATAATTACTCGCTTAAGTACTGAGCAATATTAATTAACTACACTACTTTACTACATGGTAAGGTTTTGACTGAGATTGGCTGCATGTAATTATATAACGCATTTTCATAACAGTAAATACATGTAATTTAATGCTAACAAAAACCTTAAAATAATAGCGCTAGCTAAATTAGTGATTTTAAATTCTCTGCGTGAGTATAAGTTTTCTAGCAGAAAATAAGCTGGAAAATGTAAGAAATAAACCGATTCAGCTAGAAAAGATCGCGAGCATTTCCACATATATTAATAGTTTATTTTAAATTAGATGAATTAGATATATATATATATGGTGTAATTTTGTAGATTTTAAAACTATATTTATTTTGTCAGAAAGAAAAGGCTGCAATAACTAAACATAAACTATCTATTTTTTTACTTTATATACATTTGCTGATTTATTTTATTTACATGGCTTAGAAGTAATCCAAAAAGTAATCAGATTACATTACTTTTTACATTGTGGTGCTTATAACTTTTTGAATGAATTAAATTGTAGCGTAAAACAATATATCAGTTTTTCTGCTGACTCAGTAGAGGAAGAACACTACTTGGATGCAACAGGAAAAACAGTTGTTAAATTTGCAATAAAATTTAAATTTACATTTTTGAATCAAATAAATGCAGCCTCGAGGGGATCAGAGATTTTCAAAAACTCTGTTTGTAGTCTGTTTATTTGTTTCACATACAAATGTTGTTGCGTAAGTCCCACTTGAACATGTATTTTCTTTTCCGTGGCGGTGCGTCAGCAGCCGGTGTAGAGCCGGCTCCGTTACTGCTTCAGACAGGGCGCTGGTGGCGTCCGAGGGCTGCTGTCCGTTAGCGCTCAGGACTCTTCCTTGATCTCCTGAACGTGGCTCTGGTAGAGCAGCGCCCGATCCGGCTGACGAGGCGTGAAGCCGCCGCGAGAGGCGTGGAGGCCAGTCCCAGAGGCAGCTGCGGGCGTCTCTGCCGGCTCAGGTCCACGTTCAGCCCCGTCCCAGCCGCGTAAAAGCGCCAGCGTGTTCAGAAAGCCCTGCATGGGGTTCAGGATCCCTGAGGGACAGAGACGCGGTTTAGCTAATCACGCCATGTAACTTCCAGATAGCTAGCATATCGTCACTGGATCTGGAAACCAACCTACTCGCGTGCAAACATCTGACAGGCGTCTTCAAAGATGTGCTTTTAAGCATCTTAAAAGCGTAATAGAAGTCTAATTGTTGACCGTCTGATAGATGATGTATTGCAAAAGAACAAAGACTATAATGCGTGACAGGTGTGCTGTCCAAAGATTGGAAACTAAAGAGGCGAAAAAGTTTTGCTATGAATCATGAAGTAATTTTCTTTAAAGAAATACCTGTTTTGTCTTTATAAATTCGATGTTTGTACTGTTAAAAAAAAAGTCTGATATAAAAATAGAGATTAAGCTTACCGTTAGTGAATTTGTGAGTTCAGTCACGCAGCGAGTCGAATTACAAACTGATTCTGAAATGCACTCTTTTTATCAAATTTACACTATGCGCGAATCAGATTGGAGCCGTTTGAAGCAGTCAGAATGTATAGTGATGCGTTGTAGAACTAATTAGAAGTCTTTCCAAACTTCCAAAGCTTTCCCAACTTTCCAGAAATTGAACCCATCAATGTATACTTTTAAATCATCGCGTCGAAATCGAAATGCGACAGATCCGGTTCTTCCTAGTGAATCTGATTCCCGAGTCCGCGAGTTTGAATCAAGCGAGAGGTTTGGCGTGGAATGACTGTACTCAGTTGAATCGGTCTGAAACTCGTTTTTTGAGCGTTTATGCGACACAACTGATTTCTGGCATTAACTTGAAATAAGCGAAAAATATGCGTGTTCATTCTGAATACAATCCAACACAAACTTACCAGTGAGTAGATAATATCCAAAATTTGGATATTTTATGCTAGAAAGATTTAATACTTTTTGCACAACTACTCACCATTATAAGTCACGTGATGGTAGCTGGCGTTACCAGGGCGTGGTCCTCGGTTCGTCAGGCTTTAACGTCGGTCCTGCATCTCCAGATAAAACAGCAGACTCGTTAGTGATGTTGGGCAACCAGCTGACGACTTAAGAGCTTCAACCGGATCGATGTGTTGGGTGCTTTGATCCAGCTGTTTAGTTAAGGAACCTTCAGATTACAAACCGATATAGGTTTGTTCTTACCAAATAGCCTGTTTACCAACAGCATGATCTTGAAGAAAGCGTATTTTGATCTCGAATCAAAGAGGCATTTCTCGTTCTCGGTGTGGAATTCCCTGTTGACCCTTCAAAGCAGAGGCGTCGCCGCATTGAAGCACAGAACGAACCGCGAGTTATCTTGACCCTGGGCAACAGACAACAACAAGCACTGTATGGAAGTCAAAACCAACCAGTTTTTTCACATTTATGATAGAAATCATTAGGATAGTGAGAGAAGATACGTGTTCTATGAAGGTATTAGAAACCATTTCCTGCCGTAAAAATATGAATAATTGATTGATTGAATAGTAATATGCATCACTAAGAACTTCATTTTGGTGATTTTCTCAATAAGCTAAGACTCTTGCTTCCCTCAGATTAATAAGCAGATTTCTACATGGTTGTGTCTCATTCCAAATATTGTCCTCTCAGCCAGTCAATCAATCATTTTATCTATCATAGCGCTTTTAACAGTTGCATCAAAGTATAAAGTAGCAAAGTAGAATAATACAAATGACCAGGATGTATAATAAAGAGAGTTGAGCAATCAGAGGCGGTCTCTTTAATCAATTCAGATGTCCTTTGAGGTGCTCTCAAGTAGATTAATTCAGATGACATATAAAATCTCAGTTTCAAAGGGTGAGCCATAAGACTGGTTCTGCGCTCCCACGGATCACATATCCACATCCAGAGTCATGTATGAATTCAATCAGAGTCGGATTTAACCCATTTCTCTCAGATCGCTGGTAAAAATTTGCTAATTATAAGTTTGATGAGTTTGAGTGCAAATAAACAGCTGATGAAAGCATCACAATAATCACAACCCTCCGGTCCATCAGGTAACATCTGGAAGAAGATCGAGAA